>NW_027142665.1:0-238976 GCF_026170545.1 Melanerpes formicivorus | reverse complement strand
TCTCCCCTTTTCCTTTTCCTTTCCTTTCTCCTTATTTCTCCTTTTCTTTCTCCTTCCTTCTCCTTTCTTCTCTTTTCTCCTTTCCCTTTCTTCTCTTTTCTCTTTCTCCCTTCTTCCTTTCCTTTCTCCTTCCTTTTCCCTTTCCTTCCCTTTCTGCTGGGTGTTCAGAGCTGCTTCCTCCCTGCTTAGCATGCAGCCTAATTGCGTAATTACACGATAGGCTGGAGTAGAATTTAGTGCCTGTAATACCAGTTATAAAGAAGAGCCCTAATTATGTAGATCTTCTCAGGTAAATAATACATCAGGGGCATGGAGTGGCCTAATTACTGTTCTGAAAAACCTGCCTAATGACTAATTTACTTGGAATTTCAGAAAGCTTTTGATAAGGCTCCCCCTCGTAAGCAACTGTTAAGGCAAGAATAAATCGAGGAGGGGGTAAAATGTTTTGCTACGTTTTTAAACAAGCAGTTTAAGCCAGGGGAAAACAACCACTGCCTGCTGCTCTTGCATCTCAAGGAGAAGGAGGCAGGTCCCACAGCTGCCTGTTGGTCTGGGGCCAGAGCTGTCAAGCTGTTGCTCCTGGAGGGGGCTGCTGCTGAGGGAGCCGGCCATTGGAAATGGGACCTCTCCTGCAAGGCTCCTGCTGATGTTAGTTCACATCTGCTTGGATGGAGCACATCTGGAGGATCATAGCATCCTAGCACTGTTCTGGTTGGAAGAGACCTCTAGGAGACCAACTTAGAGGTCTCTTGGCCACTGGAATGGGCTCTTTTGGCCATTGGAATTGCCTGCCCAGGGAGGGGGTGGAGTCACCATTGCTGGAGGTGTTTAAGAAGGGCCTGGATGAGGCACTTGGTGCCATGGTTTAGTTGATTAGATGGTGTTGGGTGATAGGTTGGACTGGATGATCTCCAAAGTCTCTTCCAACCAGGTTCATTCCATTCCATTCCATTCCATTCCATCACATTCCATTCCGTTCCATTCCATTCCATTCCATTCCATTCCATTCCATTCCGTTCCATTCCATTCCATTCCATTCCATTCCATTCCATTCCATTCCATTCCATTCCATTCCATTCCATTCCATTCCACTCCACTCCACACCAACTGCCTATATTCTGTGATTCTGTCTACAACCATCAGCCCAACACCACTGTGGCCATTAAACCATGTCCTGAAGTACCACTGTGGTATGTCCATGGAGCTTCTGGCCCTGGCAGTGTTTATGATATTGAGCTCTGAAGATAGTCTGAACATGAGCCAGCAGTGTGCCCAGGTGGCCAAGAAGGCCAAGGGCATCCTGGCCTGCAGCAGGAAGAGCATGGCCAGCAGGAGCAGGGAAGTCATTGTGCCCTGTGCTCAGCACTGGTTAGGCCACACCTTGAGTCCTGGGTCCAGTTCTGGGCTCCTCAATTTAAGAAGGACATTGAGGAACTTGAATGTGTCCGGAGAAGGGCAACGAGGCTGGGGAGCAATAAGGTCTCCCCTGAGCCTCCTCTTCTGCAGGCTAAGCAACCCCAGCTCCCTCAGCCTCCCCTCACAGGGCTGTGCTCCAGACCCCTCCCCAGCTTTGTTGCCCTTCTCTGGACACCTTCCAGCAACTCAACATCTTTCTTAACCTGAGGGGCCCAGAACTGGACCCAGGACTCAAGGTGTGGCCTAACCAGTATTGAGCACAGAGGCAGAATGACCTCCCTGCTCCTGCTGGCCACACTGTTCCTGATGCAGGCCAGGATGCCATTGGCTTTCTTGGCCACCTGGGCACACTGCTGTGAAGTCGCCTTCCCTGAAGACTTTCAAGACCCATCTGGATGTGTTCCTGTGTGACCTGCCCTAGGTGACCCTGCTTTGGCAGGGGGGGTGTTGGACTGGGTGATCTTGGAGGTCTCTTCCAACCTGGCCGATTCTATGACTCTACAACTGGGTGATCTCCAGAGGGCCTTTCCAAACCCTCCTAGTCTATGATTCTGTGACACCTGCTCTGCTGCAGAGTCCTTCCCACTCATCCCCTCCAGCCAGCCTGGCTCTGCTGGGAGTGGAGGCAGCAGCAGGTCTGCACTTGTGGCTCAGGTGTCAGGAGGCTTCTCTGCTGCCCTCGGCCCCCTGCGCATTCATGTGCTAATTTTCAGAGCTTACCGAGGAGACATTATTGATGGTGATGATGATGATGGTGATTGTAACAGGGGGGAGAGGTGGCAGATTAATTCCTGAGCTCTCTAACAGGATTTAAACTAACAAGAGAGAAAGGTGGTGGGTTTTTTTCCCCAACCCCCTCCTGCCTCCCCACCTTCTTCTCTCCTTTCCCTTCCTCCTTTCAGATATTTCCTGTGCTGGGGATAACAACACCAAGGAGTGTTAAATTGGCTCTGAATGTCCACCCCTGGCTGTCCACATTCTTGTAACGATTTCATTAGCTTGAATTATCCACGTTATTTTCTTGTAATGGGATTAGCCTTCCCGGAGTCAGCCCAAGTCCTGGAGCGGGAAGCGGGAGGGACCTTCCCCCTGCTTCTTTCATTAACTCTCTCATGCAGGGGGTGGAACTGGCCACGGCTCAGCCCAGGGGCAAAGCCATTTGCCAGGGTCCTGCCTTCCTCGAGGAGGAAGAAAGAAAAAGGACCATTATGACTTTGATTTCCACCCCTCTCACTTCCTCCCTCCCCCCCCTTCATAATCAGCACATCGGCACAGAAGCAGAAGCCGGCAGGGAGGCAATTTGGTTTGGGGAGAAAAAGTCCTCTTTTGGGGGTGAAGGGGAAGTGGGGGGGCCAAGGAAAAAGAATAAAATGAAGACAGCCATTGCAAAGTGATGGAGTGAATTCTGCCAGGCTGACAGCTGGCTGCAGCCTGCAGCTAGGAAAGAAGTGGTGCAGCGAGGAAGAGAAGGGCTTGGGGCTCTGCACGGGGCACTGGGGAGGCTGCACCTTCAAAAGTGGGTTCAGTTTTGGGGCCCTCACTCCAAGAAGGACATAAAGGGGGCTGGAGTGTGCCCAGAGAAGGGCAACAAAAGGTGAAGGGTCTGTAGAAGAGGTCTGGGGAGGAGCAGCTGAAGGAACTGGGGTCTGGAGAAGAGGAGGCTGAGGGGAGGCCTTTGGACGTGGCACTTGGTGCCATGGTTTAGTAGTGATGAAGTCTTGGGTGACAGGTTGGACTTGATGACCTTTGAGGTCTTTTCCAACCTTATGATTGCTCTCTACAGCTCCCTGAAAGGAGGTTGGAGTGAGGTTGGGGTTGGTCTCTTCTCTCTGGTATCAAGCACTAGAATGAGAGTCTCTTCCAGCTTAAATCCAGGCTGGGAGCCACCACACCATCCTGTTCCACCACCCTCAGAGTAAATAACTTCTGCCTCATGTCCAATCTAAATCTACCCTTCTCCAGTTTGAAACCATTTCCCCTTGTCCTATTGCTACAAGCCCTTGTAAAAACTTCCTCCCCAGCTTTCTTGTAGCCTCCTTTAGGTACTAGAAGGCTGCTCAAAGGTCTCCCCAGAACCTTCTCTTCTCCAGGCTGAACAACCCCAACTGAGTCTGTCTTCACAGGAGAGGTGCTCCAGCCCTCTGCTCATTGCTGTGGCCCTTCTCTGGACCCAATCCATCACATCCATGCCCTTCTTGTGCTGAGGGCCCCAACACAAGTAGGAGGAGCCTGTTGTCAGTTCACACATCAGGAGATGGCCTTTTTGAGGAGGAAGGGACTTCAGAAAGGGATCAGAACTGGAAAGGATAATCAGAGTTGATTAAAGACATGGAGCAATGCCTGGATTGACCTCCTCTAATGCTCCCTAAGCATTAGGTAACACCCAACACTCAGCTGGGGGCACCAGAGGCTGGTGCTGCTGCTGGCACAGGATTTGCTGCTCTCACTCTCCACCTCTGAAGGTCCAGGGCTCTGTGGACATGAAGGCCACAGGCACCCTGGGGCTTGTGGGACTCCTCTTCCCATTCTGGCAGGTAACTCCCCTCCCAAGGTTTCCTGCAAAGCTTGGGCCATCAGGTATCTGCTGTGGGGAGAGAGCTGTGGCCCCTTAATGTGCTGTTTCCTCCTGAGCCCTGCAAAGCTGCTGCTGCTGCACTTGGCCAAGGACACCAGGAGAGAAAAGGGGAGGAGATGATCCTTCCAGCCCCGACTCACGAGAAGCCCCAGGAAAGCAGAGCTGGGGAGAGGCTTGAGATGCCTGCTAGGGGTAAGAACAACCCAAATCCCTGGGGACAGAGCAGGATTCCTGCTGCTGCAGAGCCTGAGAGGAGAGTGAGCTGCCAGCCAGGCTGGGCTGAGCCTGCGTGGGAGCTGTCAGAGTCCCAGCCCTGCCTGGAGTGCCGGTGAGAAGTCCCTGCAGAGGTGACAGCTCTGGCAGACGCAGAGAGCAAACACCAGACAAGGGGAGGGGGGGGGAGAAATGATGGCAGCTGGAGAAGTCAGCTCTGCAGGCACAGCCAGGCTTGCATTGCAAGAGGAAAGGCAGGCAACTGGTTAAAGCCCAACTTTTCAGCAGCATCCCGGTGCCCACAGGTAGGGCAGGGCAGGTTGGCAGCTCCCCTCCATCCCTCCCTCCCCCTCTCCCTCCTCTCCCCAGACCTCCCCGCTGCAGCAGACCTAATTTCATGGGGTTTTTGCACAAGCAGCGGGGTGGAAAATGATCCTAGGGAGCCAGTGCGTGGCCAAGCACTCCCAGTTCGTTCCCCAGATCCCCCAGCAAGGTGAGCAGCCCCTGCCCAGTCCCACTGGGTTGGTACCAAGGCAAGGAAAGAGCTCTGCAGAGAGGGGAGCGGGGGGAAGGGGAACCTGCGTCCCCCCCACCGCCGTCACCCTCCTGGCTGCTGACGAGGGAGACAGCGCAGTCCTGCGTGACAGCATGAAATTAATATGATTTGGGGGGAAGCTGGCAGTGAGTAATGAGCAGCTGAAATGCCTCCTCTCCACCCCCTCACCCCCACTGCTCCTTTAACTCTTCAGCTGCTAGCACAGCACCCGGATCAAAGAGGAAGGGAAGCGTAGCTGGGGTTGCTTAGCCTGGAGAAGAGGAGGCTCAGGGGAGACCTTCTTGCTCTCCACAACTCCCTGAAGAGAGGTTGTAGCCAGGTGGGGGTTGGTCTCTTCTCCCAGGCAAGCGGCACCAGAACAAGAGGACACAGTCTCAAGATGTGCCAGGGGAGGTTTAGGCTGGAGGGGAAGAGAAAGTTCTTGCCAGAGAGAGTTGTTGGCCACTGGAATGTGCTGCCCAGGGAGGTGGTGGAGTCACCGTCCCTGGAGGTGTTCAATAAGGGATTGGATGTGGCACTTGGAGCCATGGTTTAGTTGTCAGGAGGTGTTGGGTGATAGGTTGATGATCTCTGATGTCTTTTCCAACCTTATTGATTCTATGATTCTGTGATTCTATGATCCTATGATCCTGTGAGTGAGACTGAGGTTAAAGAGAACCAAAGAGGAATTGCAGAGCCCACCTGGCAACTGTTTGTGCAGGGCAAGGCTGGGCACAAATCCTGATGGTGCTGCCTGCAGTCAAGTGCTGCCCATCAAGGTGCTGAGCTCAGTGCTCCTGAGCATGGGGAAGTGGTGGTGGTGCTGCTGCTGCCTTTCCAAGTGAGGGCTCCACGAGATGCTGTCGAATAAAACTCGAGAGGCTGAAGGGGAACCAAACTTGGCCTGCAAACATCCTTGGGGCAAGGCCCAGAAGGCCAACCCTGAAGGGGACAGCCTGATGTGCACAGACCACCAATGGGCAGCCCCTCCTCTAACAAGCAGGTCTGTGAGAAGGAGAACAAAAGAGCTGCTTTGCCAGGGTCAATCTCCCTGGTGTCTAAGAAGTTGGTCAGAAGAAGGAATCCCACCTTCAAGGGCAGCTTCTCTGAACTCCTGGATGTCTACAAAGGGTTAAGGAAGAAGCTCTTCACCTTGAGGGTGGTGAGACACTGGAACAGGTTGCCCAGGGAGGTGGCAGAAGCCTCATCCCTGGAGCCTGGATGTGGCTGTGAGCACACTGTGGGGTGTCCCTGCCCATGGCAGGGGGCTTGGAACTGGATCATCTTTGAGGTCCCTTCCAACCCTAACAATTCCATGATTCTAATCCTGTTAGCACCACCTCCCTGGGCAGACCAGCCTTAGGAGCTTCCTCCTAATACTCAATGGCACCAAGCTCTCAAATTTAAGATCTCCTCTCCTCTGCCAGCTGCTTGGAAGTGGTCAGGATACTGCTGGGGGAGGGGGAGAGGGAGGCGAGAAGACAGATGGTCGCTCTGCTCTGCTCTGCTCTGCCTGAGGTTGGTTTCTTCAGGGAAAGCAAAGCACAGGCTGCATGCAGCACAGGCAGGGAGGCTGGTGGTGCCACCAGCTGCAGAAGCCAACAGGGTTCAAATGCCTTTGGTAAGGTCTTTGCCCCGGGGGAGGGAAGAAGCTGTGCAACCCCAAGGTCCTTAATTGGAACCAGATCCCAAGGCTTCAAATCCAGCGGATTGGCAGAGGCAGAAAACGCTGCAAGCAGGCTGGAGGTTAAAAAAAACAACACCCAACCACCTCACAACCCCACAACAATGCAAACAAGAGATGCAAATAAAGGGCACAATGTCATCCTGAGAAGAAAACTGTGACTCATTAGAGGCTCTGCTCAGGACCTTCTCCTGAAGTGAGACTGAAACAGCCCCACACGTACGTGCTGGTGAGAGACAGGGAGGTGCCAGGGTCAATGTCACTGTGCAACGGCTCAGAGTTAAGAGAGGAAGGATTCTAAGATGAAGAAAACAATCATCTAGCCTGCTCCCTGCCTGGAAGGCTGAGCTACAAGCTCCAAAGTTAGCCCAGGGCGGGTTTCAAGGCTGCACGCTCCCCAGCGGCTTCGCAGAGTCCATCAGAGCATGGCCTCAAGTGCCATGGCCACAGGTTCCTGCAGCACCTCCCGGCATGGGGACTCCACCACCTCCCTGGGCAGCCTCTGCCAAGCCCTGACCACTCTGGCAGCAAAGAAATCTTTCCTCATTTCCAACCTCACCCTCCTCTGGCACAGTTTCAGGCCGTTTCCTCTCCCTAGAATAGAAAAAGAAGAGGAAGAGAATAGGAAGAGGAATAGGATAGGAATGGAATAGGATAGGAAGAGAGAGGAGAGAGGAGAGAGGAGAGAGGAGAGAGGAGAGAGGAGAGAGGAGAGAGGAGAGAGGAGAGAGGAGAGAGGAGAGAGGAGAGAGGAGAGAGGAGAGAGGAGAGAGGAGAGAGGAGAGAGGAGAGAGGAGAGAGGAGAGAGGAGAGAAGAAAGAGAGAAGAAACAAGAGAGGAGTCAGAAGGAAGCTGCCCAGAGCCTTCCTTCCCTTGCACTGGACAGCTGGACTGCAGAAAGGCAGGCAGCTGAAAAGGCCTCAGCAGAGCTTCTGGCCAAGCAGAGGAGGGGACCTGTGGGTATGGAGCACAGAAGAAGGGGCAGAAAACCAACTTGGAGAAGTCAAGCACTGCAATGAGCATTCAAGACAGGGTGGGGGGAAAGATGGGCTGCAAAATCTTCCTCCTGCTTTGGGGGAAGCTCCACCTTTTAAAGCAACCCTGCCAAGAGAACCCAGAATGAAACATTTCCTTCTCTGTGTTAAAGACCTTTGGTGATCCCAACTGAAGGAAAAAAAAAACAGAGCTGAAAGACTTCTTCTGCACTCCTTCAGCCCATGGCTCATTTGGGGTGGTCAAATTAAGGTGGCCACTGCTCTCTGAGTACCAACCCAGCCTTGCTGTGTCCGGGTTTCCCAGCACAGGAGGAAAAAGCTTCAAGGAGGAGCCAAAGACCAAGGTTGAATTTAGGCTTTTTGAGACACCAGAAAGAAAGAAACCAGCCTGGCAGATGCCTGCATCCCCAAACTGCAGCTCTCAGCTCCTGAGGCTGGAGCACAGCTCTGGAAGCTGCTGCCCCAGAAAAGCACTTTCAGCCTGCACTTCCCTGTGCTCAGCTCCAGGCACTGCAATTTGGACACAGGATGATGTGAGGATCAGTAAATCCCCTGTGCTGTGCTGAGCTGGGCTGTAAGGATGTCCCCAGGGTGAGCTCTGCAGGAGGAGGAAGGTCACACACAATCCAAAGGTGTCAGAGGAGTGGATGGCAGGGGGTGGTGGTCCAGGGTTCAGCCTAAGGGGGAGGTTTACATCTTCCACCAGTCCCCAGCAAAGGGGGAGGGAATGGTGTGAGAACAGAGAGCAGGGCTGGGGGGGGAGAGACAAGTTATGAGGTGGGATCACAGAGGAGACCCACAGCGACCCAACACCACAGCACTGCTGCAAACACCAGCCCTGGAGGCTACTGGAGAGGAGATGCTGGAGGGCAAGAGGTAAAGAAGCTTCAGATTCCATGATCCTGTGATTCATCTTCTGCTTGCAACCCAAAATGCTCCACTGAAAACCACAAGGAGGGCAAGAGAGAGTTTAGTGGTCCTGGTAGTTGGGTTGTGCTTCGACCTAGTGGTCTTAAAGGTCTTTCCTAACCTTAATGATTCTGTAAGAGCTCATCTGCTGCCCCTGTGCTCAGCACTGCTTAGGCCACACCTTGAGTCCTGTGTCCAGTTCTGGGCCCCTCAGTTTAGGAAAGATGTTGAGATGCTGGAAGGTGTCCAGAGGAGGACAACAAAGCTGGGGAGGGGTCTGGAGCACAGCCCTGTGAGGAGAGGCTGAGGGAGCTGGGGTTGCTTAGCCTGGAGAAGAGGAGGCTCAGGGGAGACCTTCTTGCTCTCTCCAACTCCCTGAAGGGAGGTTGTAGCCAGGTGGGGGTTGGTCTCCTCTCCCAGGCACCCAGAACAAGAGGACACAGTCTCAAGCTGTGCCAGGGGAGGTTCAGGCTGGATGTTAGGAAGAAATTCTTCATAGGAAGAGAGATTGGCCATTGGAATGTGCTGCCCAGGGAGGTGGTGGAGTCCCCATCCCTGGAGGTGTTCAAAAAGGGATTGGATGAGGCACTTGGTGCCATGGTTGAGTTGATCAGATGGTGCTGGGTGAGAGGTTGGACTGGATGATCTCAGAGCTCTTTCCCAACCTGCTTAACTCTGTATTCTGTGCTTCAAAAAGCAAAAAGCATCACTTGGAGAACAGTTTGAGGCCAGCCAAAGGGATGCTGCATCCTGGGGGCTGTTTGCAGTGCACATCCTAATTAATCCTGCCCAGCACTGGCTTCCCAAACTCAGGCTGTTTGTGAAGGGGACCCTTGGTGAGGTGTTTCCTTCTGTGTGTGTTCCCTTCTCCTCTGCCTTGCAGCAGCAGAGACTTCCACACAGCTCCACCAGGGCAGCGTTACAGGGGGGGAAAGGGGTGGGGGTGGGGGGGAGGAGGAGGAGAAATTGTCTTCACTCCTGTAGACTCCATTACTGGGAGAAAGGTGTGAACAGCAAAGCTTGTCTGGCAGATGGATTCATTATACCACCCTGTCCTTTATAATGGGAAAATGAAGAAGGAGAAGAAGAAGAAGAAGGAGGAGGAGGAGGAGGGGGGAAAAAAAAAGCCCATTCTGATAGCTCCACTTTATGATAATAGGTCAGAAGAAGTGAAAGAAATCATCTGAGGAAATGAACTTCCTAAAGATTGCCTTTAACAAAGCAATAATCAAAACCCCCCAGCCCTGCCTGTTTCTCTCCTCTCCATCTTGCTGCAGAGATGTGGTTTGTTTTCCTCCCCCCCTCCCTCCTCTCTTCTTCTAGAAGGGGCCTGACTCCAAAGCCTTTGTCCCCCCTGCTTGTCTCCACTTCTCCCCTCCAGCAGAGGGAAGGGAGCTGGTTTTTCCTCCTGAGCACTTGGTTTTGCCAGCTGCAATAAAGGCCCAAGGCTTTAGAATAGACTAGGAATAGAATAAGAATAGGAATAGGAGAGGAATAGGAATAGGAATAGGAATAGGAATAGGAAGAGGAAGAGGAAGAGGAAGAGGAAGAGGAAGAGGAAGAGGAATAGAAGAGGAACAGGAATAGAAGAGGAACAGGAATAGAAGAGGAACAGGAATAGAAGAGGAACAGGAATAGAAGAGGAACAGGAATAGAAGAGGAACAGGAATAGAAGAGGAACAGGAATAGAAGAGGAACAGGAATAGAAGAGGAACAGGAATAGAAGAGGAACAGGAATAGAAGAGGAACAGGAATAGAAGAGGAACAGGAATAGAAGAGGAACAGGAATAGAAGAGGAACAGAAGAGGAACAGAAGAGGAACAGGAATAGAAGAGGAACAGGAATAGAAGAGGAACAGGAATAGAAGAGGAATAGGAATAGAAGAGGAATAGGAATAGAAGAGGAATAGGAATAGAAGAGGAATAGAAAAGGAAATGGAATAGAAGAGGAATAGGAATAGAAATAGAAAAGGAATAGAATAGGAATAGGAATAGAATAGGAATAGAAATAGGAAAGGAATAGGAAAGGAATAGGAATGGAATAGAATAGACCAGACCAGACCAGGTAGGAAGAGACCTTCAAGATCATCCTGTCCAATCAATCATCCAACACCACCTAATCAACCAAACCATGCAACCAAGCCCCCTCTCAAGTCTCCTCCTGAACACCTCCTGTCAAGGTGAGGGGGGGGAGCAAAAAAAAAAGAGCAAAGCAGGGATAAATGAAAAGAGACACCCCCAAGGTCCTCACAGGCAGCAGGGATTGGTTTCCTGCCCAGCAAAGGCAGAACATGGACAGGAGAGCAGCTCTGGGGCAAGGGATCTGGGAGTGCTGGTAGACAACAGGATGAGCAGGAGCTAGCAATAAACCCTTGGACTCAGCACTGCTGAGGCCACACCTTGAGTCCTGGGTCCAGTTCTGGGCTCCTCAATTCAAGAAAGATGTTGAGATGCTGGAAGGTGTCCAGAGAAGGGCAACAAAGGTGGGGAGGGGTCTGGAGCACAGCCCTGTGAGGAGAGGCTGAGGGAGCTGGGGTTGCTTAGCCTGCAGGAGAGGAGGCTGAGGGCAGAACTCATTGCTCTCCACAACTCCCTGAAAGGAGATGGGGCTTGGCCTCTTCTCCTTAGTCTCAGCTGACAGAAGGAGAGGAAATGGACTGAAACTGTGCCAGGGGAAGGTTAGGTTGGAGATGAACAGACATCTCTTTGCTGCAAGAGTGGTCAGGGATTGGAAGAGGCTGCCCAGGGAGGTGGTGGAGTCCCCATCCCTGGAGGGGTTGAAGAACCCTGTGGCCATGGCACTTGGGGAGCTGGTTTGATGGCCATGGTGGTGTCAGGCTGGTGGTTGGATTTGATGATCTTAGAGGACACCTCTGAGGCAATTCTGTGACTCTCTACCAACTGCCAAGCAGCCCAGTGTTTCCTGTTCAGGAGGACTGGTGGAGACTGGGTGAAGGAGGACAGAAAAGGAAGCTCTGAAACAAACAGGGAATGGAAACTTCCACTGCAGGCTGCATGGCTCTCAAGTGAGAGGCTTGAAAGGAGCCTCATTTCCCCAAATTGCCAGAGCTCCAATCTTTGCAAATGGGACTGTTCACAGCTCTCCCTTTCAGCTTGCCACATCCAGAGAGAGGACACAAAACACCCCAGATCTTGCCATAACAGCTTCCCAATCAGGCAGCAGAATTTAGCAGCCTTCATGGGGCATCAACCCCTTTGTCTCTCCTCACCTAACCACAATGGCAAGAACCAAAGGAGCATTTGGCTTTTGTTATCCTTGCAGGTAGTAAAGATAAGAGCAGAATCTGATAAAGAACACAAATGGGGGCTGGAGGGGGGGGAGGAAGCAACCCAAAGCTTCCCACCCAGCCCCAAAGCAGCCCCTGGAATTGAACAGCAACTCTCCCTCTGCAGGAAACTACACCCAGTGGGGCTGAAAAATCATCATTAGCCCCCCCCAAGAAATGTCCCTTGGTGCTGCAAGAGAGATCAACATCTCCAGAAGACAGCAGGACACAGTCTGAACCAGCAGCAAAAGCCAGCAGGTCTGCAGGGGAAGCACCTAAGGCTCAGGGAGCCCTGCCAGGAGGTGGAGGACTTCAGCTGTTAAGCAGAGCACTCATGGCTGCAGACACAAGCAAGCACCCCCTTGCTCCAGCCCAAGGGAAAAAGGCTCAGGGGAGACCACCTTGCTCTCTACAACTCCCTGAAGGGAGGTGTAGCCAGGAAGGGGTTGGTCTCTTCTCCCAGGCAAGCAGCACCAGAACAAGAGGACACAGTCTCAAGCTGTGCCAGGGGAGGATCAGGCTGGAGGTGAGGAAGAAATTCTTCCCAGCAAGAGAGATTGGCCATGGGAATGTGCTGCCCAGGGAGGTGGTGGAGTCCCCATCCCTGGAGGTGTTTAGGAAGAGCCTGGATGAGGCACTTGGTGCCATGGTTTAGTTGATCAGATGGTGTTGGGTGATAGGTTGGACTGGACGATCTCCAAGGTCTTTTCCAACCTGGACTGGTCCATTCCATTCCATTCCATTCCATTCCATTCCATTCCATTCCATTCCATTCCATCCCATCCCATCCCATCCCATCCCATCCCATCTCCAACCAGCTCCACCTTTAAACAAACACATTTGCTGGCAATCCCCTGCAAACTGGGAGCTTGGGAGAAAAACAGTTTGAAGACCTCTCTCCTATGAGGCCAGACTGAGGGAGCTGGGGCTGTTCAGGCAGCAGAAGAGAAGGCTCTGAGCAGACCTCATTGTGGCCTTCCAGGATCTGAAGGGGGCTCCAAGAAAGCTGGGGAGGGACTTTTGAGGGTGCTAGGGAGGGATAGGACTGGGAGCAATGGAACAACACTAGAAATGGGTAGATTGAGATTGGATGTGAGGAAGAAGTTGTTCCCAATGAGGGTGGTGAGAGCCTGGCACAAGCTGCCCAGGGAGGTGGTGGAAGCCTCATGCCTGGAGGTTTTTGAGGCCAGGCTGGATGTGGCTGTGAGCAACCTGCTGCAGTGTGAGGTGTCCCTGCCCATGGCAGGAGGTTGGAACTGGCTGAGCCTTGAGGTCCCTTCAACCCTGACAGTTCTATGATTCTGTGACATCCACTCACAGACCTTTCCCAAGGGATCAACCTTGCTGCTGGAGACAGGCAGGAGGAATCTCCTGAGGAACACAGCTCCCCAAACCTGCTGCTGCTCCCAGTGCAGACACATAGAATCAATAAGGTTGGAGAAGACCTCAGAGATCATCAACCTGTCACCCAACACCTCCTGACTAACTAAGCCATGGCTTCAAGTGCCACATCCAATCCCCTCTTGAACACCTCCAGGGATGGTGACCTCCCTGGGCAGCACATCCCAATGGCCAATCTCTCTTGCTGGGAAGAATTTCTTCCTCACCTCCAGCCTAAACCTCCCTTGGCACAGCTTGAGACTGTGTCCTCTTGTTCTGGTGCTGCTTGCCTGGCAGAAGAGACCAACCCCCACCTGGCTACAACCTCCCTTCAGGGAGTTGCAGAGAGCAAGAAGGTCTCCCCTGAGCCTCCTCTTCTCCAGGCTACACAGCCCCAGCTCCTGGACCAGACTTGCCTAGTGGCAAGTGGTGGAGACTCCATCCATGGAGGGACTGAAAAGCAGTGGAGATGTGGTGCTGAGGGCCATGCTTAAGTGGTTAACTCAACCTTGAAGCTCTTTTCCAACCTTAATGACTCTATGATCTCACTTAGAGGGAGCAAAAAGGCCTTTTAACTGCAGGTGCTCCAGTGAAGGAGGAACCTTCATCAGTGCACCACAGCCTGGCCTCAGAACATCCACATCTGAAGTATGAGAGAAACAAGGTTGGACTTGATGATCTTCAGGATCACTTCAAGTGCCATGCTTCTCTACACACACTGCCACAGCTGTGGCAGGCTGAGACAGCACCCACACCCTGACACACACACAGATCCATGCTGGCTCTGGGTTTCATCTCTTCCTTTTTCTCCTGCCCAGGCAATTGAGGCAAGAAGGCAAACCCAAGCACGCACAGGAGGATGTGGCTTGGCAGCCAAGCTCACTGCAGGGCTGCAAAGTGCTTTGTGAGCACATGAAGCAACAATGGAGAAGATGTTTGCCCCCCTGCACAGCCTCCCACTGCTGCCCTGCCTGGCTGTCCCTGGGGGTGCCCAGGCTGCCGCTGCCTTGCTCGTCCCTCAGCTGGCAGCTCCCAGCCCGGCTGCTCCCCAGCGAGGCTCTTCTGGCCGGGCTAAGAGCGCCCCCTGCAGCCCTGCCGCCCCGCTGCCGAGCCTCTGCTCCCCATCGCCAGGGGAGGAGGAACAAACCACAAAGCAGAGAGAGGTTCCTAAATGCAGGAAGAGCTGAAAGCTGCAGAGCAGAGGCATCTGACTCAAGGCAGCCCCCACGAAGCCCCAGGAGGCAGGCCCGGAGCACGAAGCGCTGGGCAGCACTGCGGCACGCCTGCTCTGAGCCGCTCTGGAGGGAAGCAGGGATGGCAGGGGAGGGGAGGGAGGATTGTGGGTGACCACTCCTCAACTCCTGCAAGCCCCTTGGCTTTTGTTTTGAGGCTAACCCCCCCCCCCCCCCCCCCAATCTCTGAGTTTAGTTGATTAGATGGTGCTGGGTGATAGGTTGGACTGGATGATCTCCAAGGTCTTTTCCAACCTGGTCTGGTCTATCCTATTCCATTCCATCCTATCCTATTCCATTCCATCCTATCCCATTCCATTCCATCCTATCCCATTCCATTCCATCCTATCCCATTCCATTCCATCCTATCCCATTCCAGTCCATCCTATCCCATTCCATTCCAGTCCATCCTATCCCATTCCAGTCCATCCTATCCCATTCCAGTCCATTCTATCCTATCCCATTCCATTCTATCCTATCCCATTCCATTCTATCCTATCCCATTCCATTCCATCCTATCCTACCCCATTCCACCCTATCCTATCCCATTCCACCCTATCCTATCCTATTCCATTCCATTCCACCCTATCCTATCCTATTCCATTCCATTCCCATTCTATTCCTCCTAGTCACAACCTGATGGCAACCCCCTGTATTCAAATCCTACCCCCCCAGCTCCAGGCCAGAGCACTCCCCAGAGCCAAGAGCAGGCAGTGCCCTACCTGAAGAGCTCCCTGATCTCCCTGCCAGTGGCCTGGAACGGGATGTTCCGCACCAAGATCTTGGAGGTCTTCTGCTTCTTGACAGTTTGCTTCTTCCTGGATGATTTGACAGCAGGCCTGGGCAGTTAAAAGAAAAGGCAAGTCAGGGTCAGTGTGCAGCAGAACACCACAAGCATCTCAGCAGGCTGAGGGTTGCAAAGGACCTCTAGAGATCACCCAGTCCAACCCCCCCTGCCACGGCAGCTTGCCCACGATCACAGCGTCCAGGTGGCTCTGGAACCTCTCCAGAGAAGGAGACTCAACCACCTCCCTGGGCAGCCTCCAGCACCCTCACCCCAAAGAATGCTCTCCTCCTGTTCAAATGGAACCTCCTGGGTTCCAGCTTGTGCTCAACCACCTCCCTGGGAAACCTGTTGCAGTGTTCCACCCCCCTCATGGTGCAGAACTTGTTCCTAGCATCCAATCTAACCCTGCTCTCCTCTCATTTCAAACCATTGCCCCTCAGCACTCCAGGCCTTTGCAAACAGTCCCTCTGCAAGCTTCTTGTGGGCCCCTTCAGGCACTGAAAGGCCTTTATTAGGCCTCCCTGGAGCCTTCTCTTCACCAGGCTGAACACCCCCAGCTCCCTCAGGCTGTCCTCACAGCAGAGGTGCTCCAAGCCCCTGACCATTTCTGTGGCCCTTCTCTTGGACCTGCTCCATCAGCTCCATGTCCTTCCTGTGTTGAGGGCTCCAGAGCTGGATGCAATAGCCCAGGTGAGGTCTTACCAGCTGCTTGGCATAAAGTGAAGCAGCTACCAAGCATTAGTGCAGCTTAAATGCAGCCAGGGCACAGAGGGGAGGCAGCAGCTTTACCTGAGAGCCCTCTCTGAGATTTTCACTTCCAGCTTATGGCCATCTACAGAGCAGCCCTGGAAGTTGAAAGAAACAACAACAGGATGAATGAAGTCACAGCAGCTTCCAGGCTACAAGCACAGCATTTCACACCTTGCTCTTTCCCCTTATCCCTGCCAAATCTTTCCTCTGTTGAACACCACTCATGCAAGGAAAGGCTTCTGATATCAGGCTGGAGACAGCTTGGCTGGAAGCAGCAGCCAGCATCCCTGGATCTAGCTGTCTGTCAGCCTCAGCTCTGCCACTAAAGTGGCAAAGACAAATCACTTCACTGCTTTGGGCTACAGTTTGCTCTATCTCTAGACTGAAAACTCTTCAAAGCAAGGCTTGTCTGCTTGTTTGCTCTGGAATGAGCCAGGATGTCTTCCTGGCCATCAAAATCCCCTGGCCCTTGCTTCCTGTGCCTCAAAGGATGTCCTACAGCACTGAAAACAGCTTCTTGCCTACTCAGCCCTGCCAGTGCCCAGAGCATACAAAGGCACCACACTGGGATCCTGGAGCCCTGCTGCCCATTCTCTCCACAGGCTCCCCAGTTCCCTGCTTCCTCTCTTCCCCAGGACTCAGCCTTTCAAACAGGATGAAGAACACACACCTAGCCCAAGAGCAGGCAGGCTGTGGGATGTGAAATGTGAACCTGTTGAAGGTGGGACTCATGGACTGTGGTCACTGAAGCTGCCAGGGAGTACTTCCTCCCCATCTGCCTGCACAGGGATGGCTCCAGCTGCCCAGCCAACCACCCCAGCAGCATGGACCAAACACTTGGGTGCTTTGCAAGCAGCAGAGAGGATGATTCATCCCTTCAGAGCACAACACATGCTGTGGCATGTGGCATGGGGAAGGCAGGAGGCTGAAGCCCCTGGAGCAATGGCAGAGGCACAGAGGGTAAAGCCAAACTCTGCAGCACTAAGCACTGCTGGTGCTGAGGGGGAGTGGAGGCCTGGGCTCTCTGTCACCTCTGCAAAGGGCACCAGGAAGAATAAGAGCATTACATCTCAATCCCTGCACATCCTCTGCTGCCTGCATGTTGGATCAGTGCTAGGAAACACTTGTACATACAGAATTAACCAGGCTGGAAAAGACCTCAGAGATCATCCAGTCCAACCTCTCACCCAACACCATGTCATCAACTCAACCATGGCACCAAGGGCCTCAGCCAGGCTCTTCCTAAACACCTCCAGGGATGGGGACTCCACCACCTCCCTGGGCAGCACATCCCAGTGGCCAATCTCTCTTGCTGGGAAGAATTTCTTCCTCACATCCAGTCTGAACCTCCCCTGGCACAGCTTCAGACTGTGTCCTCTTGTTCTGGTGCTGCTTGCCTGGGAGAAGAGACCAACCCCCACCTGGCTACAACCTCCCTTCAGGGAGTTGGAGAGAGCAAGAAGGTCTCCCCTGAGCCTCCTCTTCTCCAGGCTAAGCAACCCCAGCTCCCTCAGCCTCTCCTCACAGGGCTGTGCTCCAGACCCCTCCCCAGCTTAGTTGCCCTTCTCTGGACACCTTCCAGCATCTCAACATCTTTCCTGAACTGAGGAGCCCAGAACTGGACACAGGACTCAAGCTGTGCCCTAACCAGTGCTGAGCACAGGGGCAGCACATGAGCTCTCACAGAGCCATTAAGGTTGGACAAGACCTTTAAGACCACTGGGTCCAAGCATAACCCAACTACCAGGACCACTAAACTCTCTCTTGCCCCCTGACACAGCTTCTTCCCCCACAAACCTGGCCCCATTTAGAGGCCTCTCCACCTGCACAGTGTTAAGTCCTGGCCCTGGCCTCCTCAGCTACCCTTTTGCACTTCACCCTTGATGCCCACAGCTCTGGAAGGGCTCAGGGCTGGGAGGGCCAAAGCTCACCTGGAGCCTGCGCAGAGCTTTCTGAGCGCTCTCTGGCTTCTTGTACTCCACAAATCCAAAGCCCATTGCGAGCCAATTGCCTGGCAGGAGAGAAAGGAGACTCATTAAACCAGCAGGGACAGTGGCAAGCAGAAGGCCTTTCAGTCCTGCAGAGAACTGGGGACACACTGTAGAGCAGGGCCTGCTGTGGCAGGCCAAGGAGGGATGGGTTTGAGAGTAACTAAAAAAGGGGGGGAGGACTCAAGGTGTGGCCTAAGCAGTGCTGAGCACAGGGCAGGATGACTTCCTTGCTCCTGCTGGCCACACTGCTCCTGATGCACAATCTCCCTCTCCTAGTTCAAATCAGCAGCCCTCGAGCAGGCCCTGCTCAACAGTCTGTCCCCAGTTTCTGATCAGCCTCTTTTAAGCACTGCAAGGCCACCAGAAGGTCTCCCTGGAGCCTTCTCGTCTCCAGGCTGAACAAGCCCAACTCTCCCAGCCTGGCTTCCAGCTCTCCCATCACTGCTGTGGCCTCCTCTGGCCCTGCTCCAACAGGTCCCTGTCTGTGCTGTGCTGAGGAGTGCAGAGCTGGCCCCAGCCCTGCAGGTGGGCTCTCAGCAGAGCAGGGGGGCAGAATCAGCTCCCTTCTCCCCATCCAAGAGCCCAGGAAGCCAGCCCAGGCAACACAACAGGCAGAGCCCTCCTCACCACAGCCTGCTGGGATGGAAGCAGGCAGCAGGCAAACAAAGGCCCCCTCAGCACAGTCCTCAGGCAGGCAGCCCCCAGATCCCAGCCCTCCCTGTGGGTGATGCTCAGCAGGTGCAGGCTTCACCACCATGGGGGCCCTGCTGCCTGGCATGCTGTACCCCCTCCTCTCTTCTGTCATCCTGAAGGAGCTGGCTCCCCTCTCTCCAGATCTCAGGAGGAGGCCACATCTCCACAAACCCCACAGCTGAGCTGAACCCTCTAGGCTGAACCTGGGGGGGGGTGGCTTTGGCTGCTGCTTTTCAGCCCTTTCAAAGGGACCACTTCTAGAAGCAGGCAAGTCTCTCTCCCCAGAGCGAGGAGGGAGCTGCTCAGCCGGCTGCCTGCTCCTGCAAGGCCACACCTGAGCCCTCAGCAACCAGCTGAGGGGAGGAACTGAACAGCAACTCTGCAGAGTACCTGCTTTGTCTTTCTTCCTGGAGATGGTGCAGCTCTTCACAGCTCCCACTTTGGAGAATGCCTGCAAGGAGTTGGGACACGTGATTCAGCTGCCTTTGTCACAGCCCTGCAACTCAAGAGACAACGTGGCCCTCCCCCACAGCCAGCAGCACAGGCTGCCAGGCTCCCCCCCTCCCCTCCCCACCCCCAGCACACACCTGACAAGCAGCCAGTGGGGCTGAGGCTTTTCTTGCAGCAGTGTGTCTGCACACACTCACTCACACACTCACAGGCAGACTTTGAGAGAGCAGTTCCCAGCACTCCCTCAGGACCACTGCAGAGCTCTGGGATGGCTCTAGGGGAACACTGTGGATGCCCTAAACCAGCAGGGTGCCCAGGGCTGGGGGGGCTGGGTGGTAAGACTGGAAAACATCACAGCATCACAGGATGGCACAGGGGTTGGAAGGGACCCAAAGAGATCATCAAGTCCAATCCCCCCCTGCCAGAGCAGAACCTAGCTCAGGTCACAGAGGAACACAGCCAGATGGGCCTTGAAAGGCTCCAGAGAAGGAGACTCCACAACCCCTCTGGACAGCCTCTTCCAGTGCTCTGTGAGCCTCACAGGGAAGAAGTTCCCCCTTGTGCTGAGGTGAAACCTCCTGTGCTGCAGTTTCCATCCAGTGCCCCTTGTCCTACCCCAGGGAGCAAGTGAGCAGAGCCTGTAAGACATGCAGGAGGAGCTGGAGGGGAGCAGGAGCTGCAAGCCATCTGTTCAACTTGCTTGGGAAACTCCAATCAGAATGAAGACAAAAGCCCCCACAGGGATGGCCTAGGTTGGGAGGGATCTCAGAAATCACCTACTCCAACCCCCCTGCCAGGGGCACAGGGACACCTCCCAACCAGCCCAGGCTGCTCAAGGCCTCATCCAGTCTGGCCCTGAACACCTCCAGGGAAGGGTTCAGCCACTGCCTCCTCTGGGCAGCCTGTGCCAGTGGCTCCCCACCCTCCCTGGAAAGATTTTCTCCCTCACCTCCAGTCTCAATCTGCCCTCCCCAAGCTTCAATCCACTCTCCCTTCCTATCACAACAAACCCTTGGACAAGAGGTGGTAGAGTCCCCATCCCTGGAGGTGTTCAACAGAGGGATTGGATGTGGCACTAGGAGCCATGGTTTAGCTGTCAGGAGGTGACAGGGATTGGGGAAGAGGTTGGACTTGATGATCTCTGAGGTCTTTTCCAACCTGGCCTTGAACACCTCCAGGGAGGAGGCATCCACAGCCTCCCCTGGGCAACCTGTGCCAGTGCCTCCCCACTGGGGGAGATTTCTTCCTCATCTCCAATCTAAATCTGCCCTCCCCAAGCTCCAATCCACTCCCTCTGGTCCCATCACTACAAAAGCCCCTCCCCAGTGAAGAGATTTCCACTACTTTCACCACTTTATCCTCAGCACTGCAGGTGGGGAGCAGCTTCTGCAGCAGAGTGGAGCCCTTTCCTCCAGGCCATGCTGGGAGCTGGGACTCCATCAGGCACCTCAGCCTGGCACTGATACACACACACAGCCCTCTCCCACTTCATCTGAGGGCCCAGAGCAGAGCAGAGCAGAGCAGAGCAGAGCAGAGCAGAGCAAAGCAGAGCAGAGCAGAGCAAAGCAGAGCAGAGCAGAGCAGAGCAGAGCAGAGCAAAGCAGAGCAGAGCAAAGCAGAGCAGAGCAGAGCAGAGCAAAGCAGAGCAGAGCAGAGCAGAGCAGAGCAGAGCAAAGCAGAGCAGAGCAGAGCAGAGCAGAGCAAAGCAGAGCAAAGCAGAGCAAAGCAGAGCAGAGCAGAGCAGAGCAAAGCAGAGCAGAGCAGAGCAGAGCAGAGCAGAGCAGAGCAGAGCAGAGCAGAGCAAAGCAGAGCAGAGCAGAGCAGAGCAGAGCAGAGCAGAGCAGAGCAGAGCAAAGCAGAGCAGAGCAGAGCAGAGCAGAGCAGAGCAGAGCAGAGCAGAGCAGAGCAGAGCAGAGCAGAGCAAAGCAGAGCAGAGCAAAGCAGAGCAGAGCAGAGCAGAGCAGAGCAGAGCAGAGCAGAGCAGAGCAGAGCAGAGCAAAGCAGAGCAAAGCAGAGCAGAGCAGAGCAGAGCAGAGCAGAGCAGAGCAAAGCAGAGCAGAGCAAAGCAGAGCAGAGCAGAGCAGAGCAGAGCAGAGCAGAGCAGAGCAGAGCAGAGCAAAGCAGAGCAGAGCAGAGCAGAGCAAAGCAGAGCAAAGCAGAGCAAAGCAGAGCAAAGCAGAGCAGAGCAGAGCAAAGCAGAGCAGAGCAGAGCAGAGCAGAGCAAAGCAGAGCAAAGCAGAGCAAAGCAGAGCAGAGCAAAGCAGAGCACAGCAGAGCAAAGCAGAGCACAGCAGAGCAAAGCAGAGCAAAGCAGAGCAAAGCAGAGCAAAGCAGAGCAAAGCAGAGCAGAGCACAGTCCCCTCTCCTCCTTCAGACTCACCTCCTTCAGAGTGTCTTCTGTGGTGGCAAAGTTCAGGTTTTTGATGAACAAGGTACACCCAGGAATGCTTTCTTCTTCTTCTTCCTCCTCCTCCTCTTCCTCCTCTTCTTCTTCCTTCTCTTCTTTCTGTGCCTCACCTGCAACAGAAAGACTAAACTCAGCTTTCTGAGATCTCACAAAGCCAACCTGCAGGGGAGCTTGTGCCCCAGCTGCTCCTGCAGCATGCACAGCCTCTTGGGGGGAGGACAAGGACTGAGGCAAGCTCAACACACAGCACATGAACACATCCCCAGAGCCCTGCCAGAGAGAGGAAGAGGCTTTATTCAGGGAGGGGAAAATCATCCAAAGCAGAGAAATATCTCCATGCACACACCCAGGCTGCAGCAGCAAGCCAGCCTCCCAGGACTCAGAATTAACCAGCTTGGAGAAGACCTCAGAGATCATCCAGTCCAACCTCTCACCCAGCACCATCTGATCAACTCAACCATGGCACCAAGGGCCTCAGCCAGGCTCTCCCTAAACACCTCCAGGGATGAGGACTCCACCACCTCCCTGGGCAGCACATCCCAATGGCCAATATCTCTTGCTGGGAAGAACTTCTTCCTAACATCCAGTCTGAACCTCCCCTGGCACAGCTTGAGACTGTGTCCTCTTGTTCTGGGGGTGGGTGCCTGGGAGAAGAGCCCAACCCCCACCTGGCTACAACCTCCCTGCAGGGAGTTGGAGAGAGCAAGAAGGTCTCCCCTGAGCCTCCTCTTCTCCAGGCTAAGCAACCCCAGCTCCCTCAGCCTCTCCTCCCAGGGCTGTGCTCCAGACCCCTCCCCAGCCTCATTGCCCTTCTCTGGACACCTTCCAGTGTCTCAATGTCCTTCTTGAACTGAGGGGCCCAGAACTGGACACAGGACTCAAGGTGTGGCCTAAGCAGTGCTGAGTACAGGGCAGAATGACCTCCCTGCTCCTGCTGGCCTGGGGTTGCTTAGCCTGGAGAAGAGGAGGCTCAGGGGAGACCTTCTTGCTGTCTACAACTACCTGAAGGGAGGTTGTAGCCAGGTGGGGATTGGTCTCTTCTGCCAGGCAACCAGCACCAGAACAAGAGGACACAGTCTCAAGCTGTGCCAGGGGAGGTTTAGGCTGAAGGTGAGGAGAAAGAGTCATTGGCCATTGGGATGTGCTGCCCAGGGAGGTGGTGGAGTCCCCATCCCTGGAGGTGTTCAAGAGGGGATTGGATGTGGCACTTGGAGCCATGGTTTAGCTGTCAGGAGGTGCTGGGTGACAGGTTGGACTTGCTGATCTCTGAGGCCTTTTCCAACCTTATTGATGCTATGATTCTCTGAACAGTCTCCCCCCAGAGCCCATGCTAGCCCAACCCAAACTGGACCTGAGTGCTGTGTGCAGCATTTCAGTCCCCATGCCTTGTTCAGAGGGTGAGGAACAAGCACAGTGCTTGTGTGACATCCTCAGCTAAGACACCCCAGAGAGGGTGACACAAGGAGGGTCATGCAGATGACCTCATGAGGTTGGGGCAGGAGGATCAGCACTGTGCTTTCCACATAAAGGGAGCAGTGCAACAGCCAGAGATGGCTCTGGCCTTAAGGCAAAGCTCTTACCAGGTTCCAGCCTTGCTTTGTCCTCCTTCTCTGGAGCCTCCAGGGCTTGTTTCTGAGTGGCAGGGCTGATGAAGACCCCCATTGGAGCCCATTCCAGGTACAATGGCACAGAATGGAACTGGGGGGGGTGGAAAAAGCAAGTTACAGGAGAGAAATGAGGAGTGGAGGGCAAGGCCTGGAGCAGCAGCTCAGCTCTCAGCTTTAATTTCTCTGTCACAGAAGACAGCAGTGGAACAGCTGAGCAACCCTTTCAGCTGGCCTAACTCTCTCTCACCACAGGAGAGTCTGGATCCAGCCCCACACAGGACCACAGCCTACCCTGTACCACAGCCCTGCACTGCCAAAGGTGCAGCAAACCCTCTCCAGGCCCCTGAGGCTTTTCCAGCTGTCACAGTCCCCTCCCTCCAGCCACCTTCTGCAGGTTGAGAACCCCTGAAGGTGTCCAGAGAAGGGCAACAAGGCTGGGGAGGGGTCTGGAGCACAGCCCTGGGAGGAGAGGCTGAGGGAGCTGGGGTTGCTTAGCCTGCAGAAGAGGAGGCTCAGGGGAGACCTTCTTGCTCTCTGCAACTCCCTGAAGGGAGGTTGTAGCCAGGTGGGGGTTGGTCTCTTCTCCCAGGCACCCACCACCAGAACAAGAGGACACAGTCTCAAGCTGTGCCAGGGGAGGTTTAGGCTGGAGGTGAGGAAGAAATTCTTCCCAGAGAGACTGGCCATTGGAATGTGCTGCCCTGGCTCCAAGTGCCACATCCAATCCCCTCTTGAACACCTCCAGGGATGGGGACTCCACCACCTCCCTGGGCAGCACATCCCCAGGGCCAATTACTCTTTCTGGGAAGAGCTTTCTCCTCATCTCCAGCCTGAACTTCCCCTGGAGGCTTTCAAGGCCTCTCTGGCTGTGTTCCTGTGTGACCTGAGCTAGATTGTATGCTCCTGCTCTGGCAGGGGGGTTGGACTTGATGATCTCTTTGGGTCCCTTCAAACCCCTGACATCCTGTGATCCTTGGGGTCCCTTCCAGCCCCTGCCATCCTGTGATCCTTGGGGTCCCTTCCACCCCCTGCCATCCTGTGAGCCTTGGGGTCCCTTCCACCCCCTGACATCCTGTGATCCTTGGGGTCCCTTCCAGCCCCTGCCATCCTGTGATCCTTGGGGTCCCTTCCAGCCCCTGCCATCCTGTGAGCCTTGGGGTCCCTCCCCCCCTGGCTCTCTGCCCTGCTGTGTGAGTCTCAGCAGCAGCTGCTCCTCCCTCTCGCCATGCTCACCCTGGTGTAGGCCAGCCTGGTGAAGGCTTGCTTGGCCTCAGTTGGCTCCAGGAACTCCACAATGGCAGTGATGCCTCCTTGTGGCATCAGCACCCTGCCCAGGCTGCCATGCTGCCCAAAGATCTCCTCCAGCTCTGCTGCACTGGTGCTGGCTGGGAGGTTCTTCACCAGGATCACCGTCTTGCTCCGCTCCCCTGCGGCCTGGCACGGGTGGTGGGAGGAGGAAGAGGAGGGATTTAAAAACCCAGAGCCCACTCTTGGGAGTGAAGGGCCCCAAACTGACCCCAGCACCCCAGAGGTGGCCCCAGCAGTGCCAAGCAGAGGGGCACCACCACTCCCCTGCCTTTCTTGGCCCCCTGAGCACGCCGCTGGCTCACGTTCAGCTGCCCTCAGCCAGCTCCCCCCAGGGCCTTTTCTGCCAGGCAGTTTCCAGCCACCCTGCCCCAAGCCTGGAGCCTTCATGGGGCTGCTGTGACTCAGGTGCAGGACCCAGCACTTGGCTGGCTGCAGCTGGGCTCCTCACCTGGCTGAAGGAATCCAGGCTGACTCCATTTTCCAGGAGGAAGCGGCGAATCTCCTGCACCAGCTCGGTCTCTCCCAGAGCTATCCTCACTGCCACGCTGTCTTTGCTCTCCTGCAAGCAAGACTGGCAGTCACCTGCTGCTCCTGCTGCTCTCAGAAGCAGCTGCAAAGAGAATCTGGCAGCAAGCCTGAGGGTAAAATGCTGCAGCTCCCCTGGAGCCGGGGGGTGCTTGGCTGCTGGGGAGCGCAAAGCTTCCCAAAGCCACCCCGAGGAATTCCAGGAAGGAGCTGAGGCTTCAGGCTGCACATTCCATCAACTGCCAGGCATGGAGAAGGGCCAAATGCAAAGCAGAGAGGGGAGAAGGGCTGGGAGGATCACTTTATCTGCCAGTGACAAAGGGATTTTGGGGGCTCAGACCCCACAGAGAGGCTTTGTGTCCAGAGAAGGGCAACGAGGATGAGGAGAGGCCTGGAGCACAGCCCTGGGAGGAGAGGCTGAGGGAGCTGGGGTTGCTTAGCCTGGAGAAGAGGAGGCTCAAGGGAGACCTTCTTGGTCTCTCCAACTCCCTGAATGGAGGTTGTAGCCAGGTGGGGGTTGGTCTCTTCTCCCAGGCAAGCAGCACCAGAACAAGAGGACACAGTCTCAAGTTGTGCCAGGAGAGGTTTAGGCTGGAGGTGAGGAGAAAGTTCTTCCCAGAGAGAGTTGTTAGCCATTGGAATGTGCTGCCCAGGGAGGTGGTGGAGTCCCCATCCCTGGAGGGGTTCAAGAGGGGACTGGATGTGGCACTTGGAGCCATGGTTCAGTCATGGGGTCTGTGGTGACAGGTTGGACTTGATGATCTCTGAGGTCTCTTCCAACCTTGGTGATGCTGTGACACAGCCTCACTCCTCTCTCAGCCTGCAAGGTGCTCATTGATGCACAGAGGCCTTTGCTGCACAAAAGACCAGGAAGGTCTTGGGCAGGAGGAAGCTGCTAGCAAAGTGATCTCCTAGCCCAGCTGACCAACCACCCAACTCACATGGTCCAGCACTTGGCTCTTGGAGGCGTTGTACTTCTGGGCAATGGCATCGGCCACAGCGTTGGTCCCCACGAACAGGGTGTTCCAGTTGTGAGAGCTGCAGGAAGAGAGAAGAGCCAGGCTCAGCACCAGGGAAACCTCCTTCCACTGCTTGCTCTTCCCCAGGAGGGTGGGGAGAGCCTGGCACAGGTTGCCCAGGCAGCTGGTGGAAGCCTCAGCCCTGGAGGTTTTTGCAGCCAGGCTGGATGTGGCTGTGAGCAGCCTGCTGTGGTGTGAGGTGTCCCTGCCTATGGCAGGGGGTTGGAACTGGCTGAGCCTTGAGGTCCCTTCCAACCCTGACAATTCTATGATGCTATGATTCCAGTCCCAACTCATTCAAGAGTTCCTTCTTTGATGATGATCATCATGATGATGAAAGATGTGGAGTTGCTGGAAGGTGTCCAGCTGGGGAGGGGTCTGGAGCACAGCCCTGGGAGGAGAGGCTGAGGGAGCTGGGGTTGCTTAGCCTGCAGAAGAGGAGGCTCAGGGGCGACCTTCTTGCTCTCTCCAACTCCCTGAAGGGAGGTTGTAGCCAGGTGGGCGTTGGTCTCTTCTCCCAGGCACCCAGCACCAGAACAAGAGGACACAGTCTCAAGCTGTGCCAGGGGAAGTTTAGGCTGGAGGTGAGGAGAAAGTTCTTCCCAGCAAAAGTGATTGGCCTTTGGAATGTGCTGCCCAGGGAGGTGGTGGAGTCCCCATCCCTGGAGATGTTCAAGAGGGGACTGGATGTGGCACTTGAAGCCATGGCTTAGTTGTCAGGAGGTGTTGGGTGACAGCTTGGACTTGCTGAGCTCTGAGGTCTTTTCCAACCTCATTGATTCTATGATTTCAAACCACACTTTCTGCTGCTCACTGGGCTGCTGCTTGGACAGAGGAATGAAGGAGGCAAGAGGTGAAGGAAGCAGAGCTACCCAGCAAATGCTTTCCTGACTTTGGTAGCCTACACAGCCCCTGCAAAGGCCCCAGGTGCACTCCTGCCCCATGGAATTTGGCAGGCTGTGCTGCCTTGCCCCACCACAGGACACCTCCCTACCTGCCACTGTTGGCTTTGTCCTTGGCCTCTTTCTGCTTCTTGTAGGAGGAAGACTCTTCTGCATCTCCAGCTTCCTGTTGTTTCTCCTTTCTGATTGTGGATGGCAGGAGATGCATCATCCTACCCTAGAAGGAAGGAAGGAAGAATACACCTGGCCCAAGGGCAGAGGGTGAGCCCCAGGCAGGGGCCAGACCTGGAACACCTGCCCATCCAGTTCTGCCTAGGGAAGAACAGCTGCAGCAGCTCCACACTGAGCCACACAAGTTCAGGAACCATGCAGAGCAGAGGAAACTCTCTCTGGCACCTTTCCTGGCTGAGCAGCCTGGGTGGACAGAGGGAAGCTTCCTTCCCACAGAGGAAGGTCAGGAGCAGCCACACAGTGTGAGAGTTCAGAAAGGGACTGGATGTGGCACTCGGAGCCATGGGTTAGCTGTCAGGAGGTGTTAGGGATTAGGGAACAGGTTGGACTTGGTGATCTCTGAGGTCTTTTGCACCCTGGTGGATTCTGTGATACTAAGAGCAAACAAGAGCCTGAGACTCTGACCTCCTTCCCCACCTCCAGCTCCCATTGAGGCTCCTGCAAGGCTGTCTGAACCAGGCCGCTCTCCCCACACCAACTGTGTGCCCATGCAGCAAGGCAGAAGGGGCTCAAGCATTGCAGCTAAGCACAGGGGCAAACACCTGGCCACATCAGTGACAAGCCCTGGCAGTGGCAGCTGCAGCCCAGGGGCAGAGGGTGAGCCCCAGGCAGGGGCCATACCTGGAAGACCTGCCCATCCAGCTGGGCGTAGGCCTTCACGGCGTCCTCGGGCATCATGTAGGTGATGAAGGCAAAGCCTTTGGGTTTCTTGGTCAGCCTGTCCAGAGGGAAATGGATCTCCGAGAGGGGGCCTGCAGAAGGCAAAGCTTGAGTGTGCCAGCTGTCCTTGCACAGCCCTGCTCCCAGCTGGCAGAGGCACTCTGCTCTCCTGAGCTGCTGCCCGGAGCCCTGCGCCGGAGCCGTGGGGAGCCCAGCACAAGGGACAGCGAGCTGCTGGAGCAAGCCCAGAGCTGGGCCACAGAGATGGTCAGAGGGCTGCAGCACCTCTCCCCTGGGGACAGGCTGAGAGAGTTAGGAAGAGGACACAGTCTCAAACTGTGCCAGGGGAAGTTCAGGCTGGAAGTATGGAAGTTCTTCCCAAAAAGAGAGATTGGCCACTGGGATGTGCTGAGGTCATCCAGCCCAACCCCTCACCCAACCCCATCTGATCAACCCAACCATGGCACCAAGGGCCTCAGCCAGGCTCTTCCTAAACACCTCCAGGGATGGGGACTCCACCACCTCCCTGGGCAGCACATCCCATGGACAAGCTCTCTTTCTATGAAGAACTTCCTCCTCACCTCCAGCCTAAACCTCCCCTGGCACAGCTTGAGACTGTGTCCTCTTGTTCTGGTGCTGCTTGGCTGGGAGAAGAGACCAACCCCCAGCTGGCTACAACCTCCCTTCAGGGAGTTGCAGAGAGCAAGAAGGTCTCCTCTGAGCCTCCTCTCCTCCAGGCTAATCACCCCCAGCTCCCTCAGCCTCTCCTCTCAGGGCTGTGCTCCAGACCCCTCCCCAGCCTGGTTGCCCTCCTCTGGAGTGAGTCCATATTCCACATGCAGGGCACAGAGCTTTGTCCCTTCCCCCCCAGGAGAAGCTTTGTGTGCACAAAGGAGGGAGGCAGCCCTGCCAGCCCCAGTCCCACAGCACATCCTTACCATACTTGGAAAAGAGCTTCTCCAAGTCCTCCTCAGTGCAAGTAAAGGGAAGATTCCTGACAAAGAGCCTTCCTGACTCAGACAGGTCCTCCTCTTCCTCATCATCCCTCTTCCTTCTTTGCCAGGGCTGCTTCTCAGGTGTGGCTGACACTGCTCCTGCTGGGGCACTCCTGCATCGGAACACCTCGACGCATCGACCTCCTGATGCACAGACACACAGCCACAGGAGACAGACATCAGCCAGGCTGGAAAAGGCCTCAGAGATCAGCAAGTCCAACCTACCACCTACCACCCAACACCTCCTGACAACTAAACCATGGCTCCAAGTGCCACATCCAAGCCTTTGTTGAACACCCCCAGAGATAGGGACTCCACCACCTCCCTGGGCAGCACATCCCAATGGCTAACAACCCTCTCTGGGAAGAACTTTCTCCTCACCTCCAGCCTAAACCTCCCCTGGCACAGCTTGAGACTGTGTCCTCTTGTTCTGCTGCTGGGTGCCTGGGAGAAGAGACTAACCCCCACCTGGCTACAACCTCCCTTCAGGGAGTTGGAGAGAGCAAGAAGGTCTCCCCTGAGCCTCCTCTTCTCCAGGCTAAGCAACCCCAGCTCCCTCAGCCTCTCCTCCCAGGGCTGTGCTCCAGACCCCTCCCCAGCTTTCTTGCCCTTCTCTGGACACCTTCCAGCATCTCAACATCTTTCCTAAACTGAGGAGCCCAGAACTGGACACAGGACTCAAGGTGTGGCCTAAGCAGTGCTGAGCACAGGGCAGAATGACCTCCCTGCTCCTGCTGGCCACACTGTTCCTGCTGCAGGCCAGGATGCCATTGGCCCTCCTGGGCACACTGCAGGCTCATGTTCAGCCTACCATCGACCACTGCCCCCAGGTCCCTCTCTGCCTGGCTGCTCTCAGCCACTCTGCCCCCAGCCTGTAGCACTGCCTGGGGTTGCTGTGGCCAATGTGCAGCCCCTGGCACTTGGATGTGTTCAATCTCTTGCCCATGGGCTCTGCCCAGCTGCCCAGCCTGGCGAGGTCTCCCCGTTGGAGGCCACAGCAGCCCCTGTGCTGTTTATGCTGCACTCAGCTGAGCAGAGGAAACCATCCCCACCATCTGCCCTGGGTAAAACCCTCAGAGAGGAGACACTTGTGCAGGGAGCACTTCAGCAGCTGAGCACCCTGCCCTGGAGAGCAGGCAGAGCAAGGAGGAACACACAGCCCTTACCCAGGTATTCTTTCTTTCGCTTCAAGGCCCTCTGCACTTCGGCTTCACTCTTCAAGTCAACAAAGATGCAACCTTGGAGGAAGGAAAGCTTCACCTGAGCCTTGGGTGTGGGGAACACACAACCACTAATTGGCTAATTAAGGGTGAATTGGGCTTCCTTTGATGGAGATCCCTACAGATAAAGCCTTCAGCCCCCCCAGTAAAGTGTCCACCCAGCCTGAAAGTGGCCATGGCAGCCTGGAAGGTGCCTTTGGAAAGCTTGTTCTCCACATGCAAACCAAAGCAGCCCAACTGAGCAGCTGAAGGAGGCTCTCATAGGTGCCCCCAAGAACAAACAAAAGGTCCATGCACTCCACTGTTATGACCAGGAAGGGAGAACAGACAATAGCCAAGCTGCACACCAGCTCTGAGGACCTGCTCCACACTCTTCCTGCTGGGAGTCAAAGCCCACTGGCAGACCCACGTGGGTCAAAGTCTACCCTGCAGCCAAGGCACACAGGTCAGCAAAGGCCTTGGAGCCATCTCAGAGGAAGAGGCCTTTGCTTGGCATGGTTTGGGATGTTTAGGAAGGGAGGCAGATCAAGGAAAGGGCTCCAGCTGCTACTCCAAAGGGAGCCCAGGCAGCATTACTCTGCCCACGGCATCCTGTGGCCAGCAACTAGGGCAGGTGAGCTGCAAAGTCATGGGAAGGGCTGCAAGAAGCAGGACAGGAGCCAGCAGTTTGGGACTGCAGGTGCAAAGAGCAGAGAGGAGACTGAGGGAGGGGTCCTGTGACTCAGGAGATCCCTCCACATGCACACAGTACCTTTCTTTTTCCCCCGGCCTTCTTTTCCCATCCGGATTGCCACTGGCTTCAGGGGGAGGAAGAAGTCCCAGATCCTTTGCTGCAGGAAGAGTTGGGCTGAAATAGATTCTCAGATGGCCAGAGAAGGGCCACAAGGATGAGCAGAGGGCTGGAGCTGCTCTCCTATGAGGACAGACTGAGGGAGCTGGGGCTGTTCAGTCTGGAGAAGAGGAGGCTCCGAGGAGACCTCATTGTGGCCTTGCAGGATCTGCAGGGGGCTACAGGAAAGCTGGGGAGGGACTTTTTGGGGTGTCAGGGAGTGACAGGACTGGAGGGGATGGAACACAACTAGAAATGGGTAGATTGAGATTAGGAAGAAGTTGTTCCCCAGGAGGGTGGTGAGAGCCTGGCACAGGTTGCCCAGGGAGGTGGTGGAAGCCTCATCCCTGGAGGTGTTTGCAGCCAGGCTGGCTGTGGCTGTGAGCAACCTGCTGTGGTGTGAGGTGTCCCTGCCCATGGCAGGGGGGTTGGAACTGGCTGAGCCTTGAGGTCCCTTCCAACCCTGACAATTCTATGATGCTAAGGAGGAAGCAGCAGGCTTCAGCCCTTTATGCACACTGTAAAACATGCAGCACACCCCACCTCTGCACAGAGCCACTTCCAACCTTTCCTGACCTCCAGCACAGCACTCAAACCAGCTCCATAAGTGATGACAGAAGGCTCTGCAAAGGTCACACCAAGTCAAGCCCCAACCCCCATCCCCACTCCTTTCCCGGCCTGGTAAGACAGCTCACCTCTGTGATGTTGGAGGGAGCACCACGGAGCTCCACCGTGTATGGTGTGCTGGCTTCAGCTGAGCTGCCTTGGCTCTGGAGGGAAGGATGGAGATGGAAAGGAGAGTGAAAAACCAGCTGAAGGCCACAGCACAACGGGCTGGAAGCTGAACAGCAGGAAAGAACATCCAGAGCTCACAAGATCAACAGAGGCCTTTGGGTTGGAAAAGACCTTTAAGATCATGGAGTCCAACTGCTCCTTATCCCTGCCACAGCTGGGGTTAAACCACAGCCCTCAGCACCACAGCCCTCAGCACCACAGCCCTCAGCACCACAGCCCTCAGCACCACAGCCCTCAGCACCACAGCCCTCAGCACCACAGCTCTGCCTCTCTGAAACAAAGCCTGGGAGAACTTCCAAGCCAGTCCTGAGCATGCTGGGCTTGCTTAGCCTGGAGAAGAGGAGGCTCAGGGGAGAACTTCCTGCTCTCTACAACTCCCTGAAGGGAGGTTGTAGCCAGGTGGGGGTTGGTCTCTTCTCCCAGGCAGCCAGCACCAGAACAAGAGGACACAGTCTCAAGCTGTGCCAGGGGAGGATCAGGCTGGGTGTTAGGAGGAAGTTCTTCATAGAAAGAGAGATTGGCCATTGGGATGTGCTGCCCAGGGAGGTGGTGCAGTCACCATCCCTGGAGGTGCTCAAAAAGGGACTGGGAGAGGCTCTTGGTGCCATGGTTTAGTTGATCAGATGGTGCTGGGTGAGAGGCTGGACTGGATGATCTCCAAGGTCTTTTCCAACCTGGTTAATTCTATTCTATACTTAAACTGAACAGGCTGCCCAGGGAGGTGGTGGAGTCCCCATCCCTGGAGGTGTTTAAGAAGAGCCTGGATGAGGCACTTGGTGCCATGGTTTAGTTGATCAGATGGTGCTGGGTGTGAGGTTGGACTGGATGATCTCCAAGGTCTTTTCCAACCTGGTTAATTCAGTTCAATTCTATTCTATTCTATTCTATTCTACTCTATTCATACCTCCAGCCATGGGGATCCAGCCCCCACTCTCAGGAGCCTCTTCCACTGGTTGATTATCCTTTCAGTGAAGAAGTTTCTTCTCATATTCAACCCAAACCTTTCCCAGTGCAACCTGAGGCTGTTTCCCCTCAGCCTGTCACTTGTTACCAGGGAGAAGAGACCAACCCTGACCTCACTCCAACCTCTTTCAGGGCACTGTAGAGAGCCAGAAGCTCTCCCTTCAGCCTCCTCTTCTCCAGTCTAAACCACCCCAGTTCCCTCAGCTGCTCCTCACCTGTTCCCCAGACCTTCCCCCAGCTTTGCTGCCCTGCTCCAGCACCTCAATGTCCTTCCTGAAGTGAAGGCTCTCAATCTGAGCCCAGTATTAAAGGTGTGGCCTCACCAGTGCTGAGTCCCTGGGGGACAATCACCTCCATGGTCCTGCTGCCTACAGGATGCCTGATCCAAGCCAAGATGCTGTTGGCCTTCTTGGGCACCTGGGCACAGAGATTCTCACAGCTGCATCAGCCTTGGCAGGAGGTGCCAGGTGAGGGTGCAAGGTGTGCCTGAGCCTGTCAAACCCAGTCCTTAAAGACTGAGCTCTGCAGAACAGTGTCCTGCAGACAGGTCAGACAGAACAGCCTCTGCCAAGGGCACCAACAGCACTTGTGTGGAAGCCTCACCCCCAGGAATCTGACCAGCACTAAGAGGAGATGCAGTTAACTTTTGGTCACAGCTCCCACCCAGGGAGCCAAAAGAGCTGGCACCTAGGAGGCCCCACAGCCTTCAAGCTCCCAGCCTGGAGTGGCTAACAGACACACACTACCCCCTGGAGCTCCTGCTGCAGAGGAGACAAAAGTCCAATGAAGACAAACCTTTGTTGTGGCTCCTTTCTTCTTCCTCCCCACTGGTGTCTCTGGCTGTGTTTGTTGGGCTTCTGCCTTCCCCCTGCTGCCTGTGGGGGTGCTGGTGGTTTCTGCAATGCCTGAATCCTCCCCACTCTCACTGTCCTCCTCCACCTCCTCACTGTCTGTTTCTTCCTCTGCACTGGAGGAGGAGGGAGAATCCTTCACCACTTTAGATTTCAGGTAGTCCATGTCTGAGAGGTCTTTCCTGGTAGCTGCCTTCTTCCCTTCTTCCTTTGCTGTCAGAGAGGAGAGAGCAGAAGAGTTTTGCACACAGCCACTGCTGCTTTCTCCCCAGGCAGTCACAAGCTGGGAGCACCTGCAGAGAACCACCTTCCCCTCCTCTAGCTGTCCTGTGGGAGTGAAATGTTTGAGAAGGGCAGAACAATCTTACCTCAGCACTTCCAGACTGACAGCCTGGCTCACTCCTCCTCAAAGCAACACTTCAGGTATAAGACAAAGCAGAAATGAGCTTGAGGAGCTCCACAGGAGAGCATTTGGTCTCAGTTTCAAGCCAATGCTTTGAGAAGTCTTTCAGAGAAGTCTTTCAGCTGCTGGATTTAGCTTTGCAGGCTGAAGATGAAGTTGTCCTTCCAAAGCATCCCTCCACACCCACCAAGGAGCAACTGATTAAACCTCAAGTTTGGTCACCCAGAGAGCTGAGGGGCAGGAAGGAAAATGCCTCTGACTCCAACAGAACAGCAGGAGGAAAGAGCATGGAGGGAGAGAGGTAGAAAGGCTCCCAAGGGGCATTCACCACTGGTGCAGGGACACTGGAGTCTGACAAGACACACAGCAGGCTGCAGCCCAGGTTCCTCACTCTGCTAAGCACTAGACAACAGTTTTCCTTTCAGGATCCAAGATCCTGAACTCTGGCCCACCCCAGCAGCTCTCACAGGGCTCAAGGACACAGCAACATTTCCAGAAGAGAGCCTCAGAGGCAGAACAGAGCAGTTCACAGCCCTCAGCTCCAGGTTACTGAATAAAGAATCACACTCAGAGAATCAGAGAATCAGTAAGGTTGGAGAAGACCTCAGAGATCAAGTCCAACCTATTACCTAATACCTCACACCTCCTGACAACTAAGCCATGGCTCCAAGTGCCACATCCAATCCCCTCTTGGACACCTCCAGGGATGGGGACTCCACCACCTCCCTGGGCAGCACATCCCAATGGCCAACCTCTCTTGCTGGGAAGAACTTTCTCCTCACCTCCAGCCTAAACCTCCCCTGGCACAGCTTGAGACTGTGTCCTCTTGTTCTGGTGCTGGGTGCCTGGGAGAAGAGACCAACCCCCACCTGGCTACACTTTCCCTTCAGGTAGTTGTAGAGAGCAAGAAGGTCTTCCCTGAGCCTCCTCTTCAATCACAGAATGGTTTGGGCTGGAAGGGACCTTAAAGATTGTCTAGTTCCAATCCCCCTACCATGGGCAGAGCCACCTTCCACTAGCCCAGGCTGCTCAAGGCTTCACCCAACCTGGCTTTGAATACCTCCAGGGCAGGGGCAGAGAAACAACCACCCAGCTCTGGGAATCCTGGAGATGAAAGTGGCTGCAGGGTTAGGAGATTATCCAAGGGAATCAAAAGTGGCTGTTTGTCCTCTTGCTCTTCTCTAGACACTGACTGAAGGGCCCAGGGGGAAGCACAAAGGCAATCCCCTCAGCAGCAGAAACTGCATTTCCCATGCTGCCCCAAATCCTGGCCAACAAACACCATCCCACAGCAGCCAGAGTGAGCCCCATGCTTGAGGGGCCACCTTCCTGGAGACAGCAGCTCCACTTGGAAGCAGCAGCCCAAGTCAGGTGTGAGCAGCACACAGAGAAGCAAAGGCTGAGAGCTCCGTGGGGTACCTTCGCTTTCCTCCTCAGCTCCAGGGGCTTCCTCCTCAGCCTCCTCCCCACTCAGCTCCTCAGACTCATCTGAATCAAAGTTCAGGTAATCCTCAGCTGCTGACTTTGCTTTCCCCTTCTTGGCCTCCTCTGCCAAGGTGTCATTGGCCCAGGTGGCCACCTGGGAGCGTTTCTGGTGAACCACCAAGAACTCCTGGAACGTTTCATCCTCTTCCAGCTGCAGAGAGAGAAAGCAAGCAGACAGGCTGTCAGGACAGACACAGGGGAGCTCCTTGCAGCTCTGCAGGCAAAGCTATCACCTCACTCAGAATCACAGGCTCCTTTTTGCTTGGAAGAGACCTTTCAGATCATCAACTGCAACCCTCAGGTCACCACTGAACCACATCCCTCAGCTCCACAGCTTTCCAAGCCCTCCAGGGGCAGGGACTGCACCACCTCCCTGGGCAGGCTGTTCCAGGCCTAGGAGGGGAAGAAACTCTTCCTCATGTCCAACTTTAACCTCCCCTGATGCAACTTGAGGCTGTTTCCAGGCCTTGAAAACCCTCAAGGGAAAGAAACTGTTCTTCATGCCCAACTTAAACCTCCCCTGGCACAGCTTGAGACTGTGTCCTCTTGTTCTGGTGCTGGCTGCCTGGGAGAAGAGACCAACCCCCACCTGGCTACAGCCTCCCTTCAGGGAGTTGGAGAGAGCAAGAAGGTCTCCCCTGAGCCTCCTCTTCTCCAGGCTAAGCAACCCCAGCTCCCTCAGCCTCTCCTCACAGGGCTGTGCTCCAGACCCCTCCCCAGCTTTCTTGCCCTTCTCTGGACACCTTCCAGCAGCTCAACATCTTTCCTGAACTGAGGAGCCCAGAACTGGACCCAGGACTCAAGGTGTGGCCTGACCAGTGCTGAGCACAGGGCAGAATGACCTCCCTGCTCCTGCTGGCCACACTGTTCCTGCTGCAGGCCAGGATGCCCTTGGCCTTCTTGGCCACCTGGGCACACTGCTGGCTCATGTTCAGCCTCCTATCAGCCACTACCCCCAGCTCCCTTTCTGCCTGGCTGCTCTCAGCCACTCTGCCCCCAGCCTGTAGCTCTGCCTGGGGTTGCTGTGGCCAAAGGGCAGCACCTGGCACTTGGATGTGCTCAATCTCCTGCCCTTGGGCTCTGCCCAGCTCTCCAGCCTGGCAAGGTTCATGCTTAAGAAGATGTGAAGGGCAGTGTCAGGAGGACAGAGCCAGGCTCTGCTCAGCCATGCCCAATAACAGGACAAGGAGCAATGGGTGCAAGCTGGAGCAGAGGAGGTTCCCTGTGAACAGAAGGACAAACTGTTTCACTGCGCTGGTGACAGAGCCCTGGAGCAGGCTGCCCAGAGAGGGTTTGGAGTCTCCTTCTCTGGAGGCATTCAAAACCTGCCTGGATGTGTTCCTGTGTGGCCTGCCCTGGGTGAGCCTGCTCTGGGCAGGGGGTTTGGAGTGGATGATCTTCAGAGGCTCCTTCCAAGCCCTAACATGCTGTGATTCTGTGCCAGCCACACACCTTGCCTGAATGCAGAGCATGGCAAGCAGCACAGGAAAAGGCTGATCCAGCCCTTGCTCTCAGTGCAGGCTAGCAGGAATGTCAGGGGTGGTGACTTGAGCCCAACTCACCTGCTTTAAGTTTTCAGCTGGATCCTTCTTCTTTTTGTTCTAGGGTAAAAACCAAGATGGTTAGACAGGCTCCTCACAAGCACAGCCAAAAGAACTGCTCAGGCAATCTAATGCTGCAGAGAACACAGAGCTGAAAGGCACAAGACACCAGAGCCAGGCCTCCAACACCTCCTGTCCCAGCTCCTCTGTCCCCTTTCACCACACACTGGACTGCCCTTCCCCCTGGAAGTCACTGCCATGCACCAGAGCCTCAAGGCAGCACACAGGACTCACTTTCTTTGTGCCTTCAGCAACTGCACTGGTCACAGGCTTCTCAGTCTGTGTTTCTGGGGCCTTCTGGGAGTGCTTACTCCATGCTTTGGGTTTGGAAGGGTCTCCAAAGGACTTGCACAACTCAACCTGCAAAGAGAATCAATCAGATCTTTGACTCAGTGTCTACTGTAAAACAGTTTTGCAGTTCAGGCTGGGTGTTAAGAAGAAATTCTTCCCAGCCAGAGAGACTGGCCATGGGAATGTGCTGCCCAGGGAGGTGGTGGAGTCCCCATCACTGGAGGTCATCAAGTCCAACCTGTCACCCAGCACCTCCTGACAACTAAACCATGGCTCCAAGTGCCACATCCAATCCCTTTTTGAACACCTCCAGGGATGGTGACTCCACCACCTCCCTGGGCAGCACATCCCAATGGCCAATCTCTCTTGCTGGGAGGAACTTTCTCCTCACCTCCAGCCTAAACCTCCCCTGGCACAGCTTGAGACTGTGTGCTCTTGTTCTGCTGCTGCTTGCCTGGGAGAAGAGACCAACCCCCACCTGGCTACAACCTCCCTTCAGGGAGTTGTAGAGAGCAATGAGGTCTGCCCTGAGCCTCCTCTTCTGCAGGCTAAGCAACCCCAGCTCCCTCAGCCTCTCCTCACAGGGCTGTGCTCCAGACCCCTCCCCAGCTTTGTTGCCCTTCTCTGGACACCTTCCAGCATCTCAACATCTTTCCTGAACTGAGGGGCCCAGAACTGGACACAGGACTCAAGGTGTGGCCTAACCAGTGCTGAGCACAGGGCAGAATGACCTCCCTGCTCCTGCTGGCCACACTGTTCCTGATGCAGGCCCTCATAAGAAGTCCCTCCCCAGCTCTCCTATAGCCTCCTTCAGGTACTGGAAGGCCACTCTAAGGTTTCCCCAGAGCCTCCTCTTCTCCAGGCTGGACAGTCCCAATACCCTCAGCTGTCCTCACAGGAGAGGTGCTGCAGGGATCTGAACTCACAGTGATTCTGGAGGTGTCTATGAAACTTCTGTTGAAGTGGCTCAGTGCTCTTTGAGCTTCATCTTCAGACTTGTAGCCAACAAAGCCAAACTTCCTGAACTTGCCATCCTTGGTGAACTTCAAGCAGCAATCAGTGAGGGTCCCAAAGGCCCCAAACAGCTTCTGGAAGCGATCTTCCTTCATCTGGCAAGTGAGGCAAGACAGCAGCAAGGCAAATCAGCAATGCAGTGAGAGAAACTCATCAAAGCAAGCCAACTGCTGTCAGAGAGCTCCCAAAGCGCTGTGCTGTGGCAGCCCTGATCAAAACCCCAACCCCACACACCAGCCACCAAAGCCCTTCACTGTGACCTGCCACAACCAAGCCCCTCAGGACAATCAGAGGCACCCTGGTGGCGGCAAAGCAGCACACTGTGAACCTGCCCCAAACTGCCAGACAATGGGGGGAAGCCTGTGAGCAGAACGAGCTCTGCCCTCCCACACTGAGGGGCTGCTCGCTCCCCTTCCCCTCCCCAGCCCATGCATCACACTCTGCATCCTTCTCCCCAGGCCATCTCCCAGATGGCAAACATCTCTCCTTGAGCTCTCCCTGCCCTGGGTCCCTTACTATGCTCCCCCCAAGGATGCCTCCTCGCTCCCACACAAGGATTCTCACCACAGCACATCCCCACCACCCCTTCCTCCAAGATCATCTCCCCCTCCCGAACCCTGCTATCTTCCTCATCCCATCCCGAAGCGAGGACCTTCCCTCCCAGGAAATCTCCCCTCTCACTCCAGGCCCCAGCACACCGAGAATCCCCTCTCCTCCCGGCTCTTCTCCCTGCCCAGCAGCCCGCATTGCCCAGCCACCGGGGGTGTTGCTTCGCACCCATCTTTGGGCCCCGCAAGCCCCCTCCGCCCCGCAGACGCCGCAGCCCCGCGGAGGGCTCACCCCGTTGGGGAGGTTCTTCACGATGAGCCGCGACATGGTGGCGACAGAAAGCGGGAAGGGAGAGAAGGAAGGCGAGAGAGAGCCTGGCCGGGTCGCGCTCAGCGCCGCGCACGCCAGCGCCTGGGCGCCGCCATCTTGCCGCCGGGTCACGTGGGCGAGGGGCGGAGCGCGCAGGCGCCGGGGGCGGAGCCGCGTCCTGGGCACGGCGCTGGGCGCGGGGGAGGGAAGGGGAGGGCGCAGGGCAAGCCCGGGGCTGGGCGCCGTGAGGGGACCGGTACAGGGGGTGAGAGGGAATGGGGCAAAGGGAGCACCAGAGGCGATTAGCATCGCGGAGCCGTTTGGGTTGGAAGAGGCCTTCCAGATCACGGAGCCCAGCTGTTAACCCAACACTAAACCGTGAACCTCAGCACCACATCTCCAAGGCTTTGAAACCCTTCCAGGGATGGGCACTGCACCACTGCCCTTCCTTTTGGGGGAGGAAATTGTTCCTCACGTTCAAATTAAACCTCTCCTGGTGCAGCCTGAGTCTGTTTCCACTTGTCCTACCACTTGTTCCTTGGAAGAGACCAATCCCCACCTGCTTCCCACCTCCTTTCAGGGAGCTGGAGGGAGCAATGAGGTCTCCCCTCAGCCTCCTTTTCTCCAGGCTGAACAATCTGGAAACCACTCCTGGCACCAGCCCTGTTCTCCAGACTCTCCACCAGCTTTGTTGCCCTTCTCTAGACATGCTCCAGCACCAAAATATCCTTCTTAGAATCATAGAATCAACGAGGTTGGAAAAGACCTCAGAGATCATCAAGTCCAACCTATGACCCAACACCTCATGACTAACTAAACCATGGCTTCAAGTGCCACATCCAATCCCCTGCTGAACACCTCCAGGGATGGTGACCCAAAACCGAGCCCAAGATTTGAGGTGTGGCTTCACCAGTGCCAGGTACAGGAGGACAACCCCTGCCTTGGTCCTGCTGGCCACACTATTGCTCCTACCACCTAGGATGCTGGTAGCCTTCTTGGCCACCTGGGCACACTGCTGGCTCCTGTTCATCCCCAGGTCCTGGAATGGGCTGCTCAGGGAGGTGGTGGAGTCACCACCGCTGGAAGTGTTTAGAATAAGACCGGAGGAGGCACCCGGTGCCATGGTTTAGTTGATCAGATGGTGTTGGGGGATAGGTTGGACTCGATGATCTCGAAGGTCTCTTCCAACCTGGTTCATTCTGTATTCTGTGCTTCCACCGGGCAGAGCTCTCCAGCCACTCTGCCCCGAGCTGGGAGCGGAGGTCGGGCTGCACATGGGCACAGCCGGCAGCGCCTCCCGGGAGGGCATCCTGCGTCCCCTGCCAGCCAGTTACCAGCCGCTGTTAGAGCCCCCGCGGTGCTGCTGTCCATCCTCCGGGACCCCGCTGCACACCCGTCCGCTGCGCAGCCCCGGGGGCCCTCCGCTGATCGCGGTGCAGCCCCGGGCCGGGCCGGAGGAGGGAGCTCGGTACCCACAGCTCCGCGCTGGGCAGCTCCGAGCCGGCCGCGGCAGAGCCCACGCGAGAAAAGAAACCCAAAACCCGCGGGGGCTGCGAGGGTCTGGTTTGAGCTGGAGAGAAGCCGCAGCTGCCCTGCTCCCCACCCCGGGCAGTAGGGAAAGGGAAAAGCAGGAGTCCAGTTCTGGAGTCCCTGTTACAGGAAGGATCTGGAGATGCTGGAAGGTGTCCGGAGAAGAGCCACGAGGATGAGCAGAGGGCTGGAGCTGCTCTGCTGTGAGGACAGACTGAGGGAGTTGGGGCTGTTCAGGCTGCAGAAGAGAAGGCTCCGAGGAGACCTTATTGTGGCCTTCCAATATCTGAAGGGGACTGCAAGAAAGCTGGGGAGGGACTTTTGAGGGTGTCAGGGAGTGATAGGACTGGGGGGGATGGAACAAAACTAGAAATGGGTAGATTGAGATTGGATGTGAGGAAGAAGTTGTTCCCCATGAGGGTGGTGAGAGCCTGGCACAGGTTGCCCAGGGAGGTGATGGAATCCTCAGCCCTGGAGGTGTTTGCAGCCAGGCTGGATGTGGCTGTGAGCAACCTGCTGTAGTGTGAGGTGTCCCTGCCCATGGCAGGGGGATTACAACTGGATGATCCTTGACATCCCTTCCAACCCTAACAATTCTATGACTCTAAGTGACTTCTCTCTGAGGAGCAGCTAAAGAACACCACAGCCTGGGGATGTTGTGCTGCCTAAGTTCCCAAGAGGAAAAGAGGCCACAAAGCATGGAAGGAAAAGTCCCCTGAGGGTTCTTAAGCACTGAGTGCTGGAAGATGAAGTTATTTTGGGGAAGCAGGATTGTTCCCCTTCAAGCATCCTCTCTTTCTCACAGCCCTTTGGTCCATCTCTTCCTGTCCTACATGAGGCTCTGAAGTCTGATTCTATACCTTTAGTCCCAGAGGGGGATTCTCAGGACACCTCTCAGCTTCAGCACAACCCTCACTGGTTTTTCAGTCGGGCTCCACACCCAGTTTATCCTAGAGATGCCCAACCCAAGCCACCCTGGCACAGGGGTCTTCCATCCCATAAGCAGTGTGGGCAAGGGCACCATCTCCCAACACTCCTTTGAGGTGCATTCAGCTGGTCTTGCCCATCCTGAAAGGTCAAAAGCAGCAAGGAACACAGAGAGGGCTCAGCCCTCAAGCCAGCCACATCACTGCTGCATCCCAGTTTCCTGGTGGGACTGGGATGCAGGTTTGTTACCCAGAGAGCTCAGCCTGAGCCCAGGCTCTCCCTCCAGGTGTGCAGCAAGGGAAACAATTGCTTTTCCCAGGGGAAGAGACCCAGGACAACAGCCAGGCTCAGAGCACAGGGAACAGGAGAAGATGTGATGCTGCTGGGACTGTCATCTGGTGCCCTGCTCAAAGGGAAAATGTACAGCACAAATCCTCCTCACCCCACAGCCCCAGCTGGGGGTGTCCAGGAAGAGATGCTCCTGCTCCCATTCACCTGGCCCTTCAGAGGTGTCACAGTACCAGCAGTCCAGCTCCCTCCCCCCCTTGCCCTCTGCTCCTTCCTTGTCCTTGGCCAGGCTGTCAGGTCTGTCATTTGGGATGAAGGCTGGCACTGACAGGACCGCACTTGCACCATCACTAACACATCCAGACCTTGCCCTTGTCACCCTTGTCCTCTCCAAGACACTTGCCCCCCTCTCTCCCTCCCCATCTCATCCTCACCTGCTGCTCACAGCCAGCAGCAGTGCCCAGCTCCTGCCAGCCAGCCAGCACTGTCCTTGCCTGCTCCTGCTTCCCACCCAGGCATTGCAGGGGCACCAGGACCAGCATCCTGCTCTCAGTGGGTCATGACCCCTAGCTGTCACTTCACCTGGGACTGCAATGTCCCTTCTATTAACCTCTCCTGCAATCAGGGTTGATTTTCCCAGTGGGGAGAGCTTGGCCCCAGCACTTGGCTGCTGAGGCTGTCCCCTCTAAGGGTCCTTGGGACAGAAAGGGCCAGTTCCCCACTGAAGCTTGGAACAGAGGGACTTCACTGTGCCAGGCACCCAAGCTGACTCTTAATCCCAGCAGAGAAACCTCAGTGTGGGGATGGGAGTTTTACAAAGTCCTTGGAGATCCTCAGCTTTGCTGATCTCACTTCTTTGAGGGCAACAAATTTTAGCCCTCCCCAGATGCAAAGATCCAATAGAGGAGGACAAGCTTTGCACATCTGACTGCAGATGTGAGGTCTTTAGTGGTTTCTGCTCCTCAGGGGAGAGGACAACATCCTTTCCCTGGACAACTGGAGCTTTGGAGGCCATCAGAGAGATATAAGAGTTCCTCCTTCAGGGGATGGTTCTGCTGCCCCTGGGAAGGTCATTCCCCAAGGCAGGATCAGAGATCCCAGTCTTGGAATAACACAAGGGAAACTGAGGCCCTGGCTTGAACATGCTCAAAGGAGCTTTTGGAAGGCAGCTCTTAGTGCTTGAATATCTGTCCTGAAGATCATCCTGAACCCTTCTTCTGCTGGCACACAGCATGGGCAGAAGCTAGGGCATGGCACAGACATCTTGGGTGGCTCACTGGGTGCAGGTCAAAGAGCTCATGCTCCAGAACAAGGACTGGGAAAGAGCTGGAATGAATTTGGGCTTGGGGAATATCCCCACCCCCCAGCCCCCCCTGGAAACTGGGGGGCAATGCCAAGATGAGATCCTCCTGCCCCTGTGCCACTGACTGTCCCCCACAGCAGTGCCAGCCCTGCACCCTGCAGGGATGGGAGGGATGCAGTGAAGGGGAAAGCAGCTGCACCCAGGTTTTGTTTCTTCACCTGACATGCAGCAACAAAAGGCAGAGGGTTACTGGGAGGTGAGGTGCCCAGCAAAGGTGACACCACACCGACCCCCAGGGAGCCCCAGGTTTGCCCTCCTGTCCCCCCCCAGTTAGCCCTGCGGAGGAGCGCCTGAGGAGCCGGTGGCAGGGTCCAGGTGAGGACCATCCGTCCCCCCCTCACTTCCCCAAACGCCTCCTCCCCTCCTCTGCTCCGCAGAGAGGGGGACCCATGGCTGTGTCAGCCCCGCTGCCAAGAGGAGGGGGCAGACGTGGTCCCTCTGCGAGCTGCAGGCCGAGCTCCTGTCACATCGCGTTAGGCGGCCGGCTCCTCCGCCGGCCGGACAGCAGCTCGCACAGCGCCAAAGAGCAGAGGTCACCTTGCTGCAAAGTGCCGTCGCGGGCTGCCCGCAGCCAGGAGGCTGAACTTTGGAGCGCAGGGTTAGGGCAAGGGACCGCGGCGGCAGGGGCATCTCTCGGTGGGGAGAGGGGCAAAGGGTGCCCGGTGCTGTGCTCCGGGAGGTGAATTCACCGGGGGTGGGGGACGGCACACGGTGCTGTGGAGAAGCAAAGAAGGAAAGAAGCTGCTGCAGATCCCTCCTATCACCAGGTATGGTAAGAGAGGGGCCAGATGCAAAGTCTGCTGCAGGCTTTGGAGAGATGCTTCTCTTGGTCTCCAGCCCCACTGATGCCCAAAGGGGCACCAGAGATTTCTGCCTGGCTCCCCCAGCACAGCCTGTCACTCCTGCCCATCCCGGGCAGGCAGAGCTGTGAGCCCCTGCTGGGACAAGCCCACCTGCCCTCCACTGCCAGCCCTGCCTGAGAAGGATGAGCAGAGCCTCCAGGAGCCCTTCATGCATGCCTGAGCAGGAGCACCTCACCCACAGCTGGACGCTGGTGAAGGTGAACAGAGAAGGTAAGACCCACTTGAGCCAGGCTCATCCTTGCAGGGACAGCAGCCCCTGGGCAGCCTTTCTGGTGCTTGCAGGATGCTGCTGAGCAGCTTTGGGAGTTGTAGGGTGGTGGGGAGTGTTCTGAGGGTACCCACAACCCTTTATGGCAGTCAGGACTACAAGTGTTTGGTTCCCTTGACACTGAGACCTTGAGTCCCTCCTTTTTCTTCTAGATGTGGATAATGAGCCAAATTCAGCCTCAGGGGATTCTCTCACCTGGCTGAGGACCTTCTTCAGCTGATTAAGCAAACCCACAGCTACCAGGAGGATGGGGATGGGTATGACCCAGCAACACTCCCTAGCTTTGGTGTGCTGGACCCCACCAAGGTGCTCTGCTGAGCTGGGTAATGCTGCACTAACAGCACCATTGCAAATGCTGCCTGAGCCCCCTGGGTTTTGCTTTTGCCAACAGAGATGGGTGGACTCCTCCTTGCAGGACCAAATTGTGCTGTCACCAGTCCTGGGGGGTGGAAAGAAAAGGCTGCCTTTGATGTGATGTGACAGGTGTTGGAAATGCAGTGCCCCATCCAGCTGTCCCCCCAAAATGTGTGCTGCACCAGATGGGGTTCAAGGGAGGAGCAGGAGGACAAACTGCCCTTCTGAAGGGCTTCATCCATCCCTGGGCAGCTGGGGCTCTTGCCCAGCCTGGTTTCCTGGCCCCTCTGCCAGAAGGAGAGGATTGCTTTCAACCAAACTGCAGTGTCCCTGTGGGCAGTAGAATTTGGCTTTCAACTAGGTAAACCTTCAGCTGAGCCTGCCCACCTCAGCTGAGGAAATGGTCCAGAAGTGTCTCCCGTGGTCCTGCCCTCTCGTGGCTGCAGTTTTGGGGTGGGGACTGTGTCTTTTCAAAGCATTGAAACTCAACTGTAATCCTGAGTAACAAGCAAAGGGGGTGAGAGTGAGGAAGGACAAGGAGAGACTGGCCCCTTCACATCTCCAAGCACAGCCAAGCTAGGCTTGCTGGGGAGGAGGATTCAGAAAGGACTTGGGAGACTCAGTTCAAGTCCTTCCACATGACACCAGCTGGGGGGCACAGCTGAATCGTGTGCAGGACCAACAAATCATCTGCCAGACCACAACTCCTGGCACCACCTTTGCCTTGGAGAGCAGCCAGCACCACCAGGGCAGGTCTCAGACCTCCTTCCTTTCCCTCTGAAGCAGCTGCTGCTGGTGGCTGGCAGAGCTGGAGGAGATGGAGCCACCAAGTCAAGCCCTTCATGGCATGACTGAGCCCATGGGCTGGGGAGGAACATCACCACTAGTCCACACTTCCAGCAGTGCCTCCACTGTGCTCCAGAAGGGACTGTGGGGACCCTGGCACTGAGCACAACCTGCTGAGGTCAGGGTGGGCTCAAAAGCAAGGTTCATCTGCTGTCCCTTCTGACCCCTACCTAGAGCCATGGGAGATGTTGATTGTGCCCTGCTGCAGCTGGCCCAGGCAATTGCTGTCACTCACCCATGACATTGTTTCCTCCAAGTGACAGATAAGGTCCAACCCCTTCCCAGGGTGTCCTGAGCCTTCGTCATCTCTCTTCAGACCCACCACAGACTCCCCCCCAGCCTTTCTGAGGGCTGTGGACGGGACCCTCTGTGAGGAGAGCAGGCAGAGGGACTTTGCCTGCTGCTGCCCCTTGCTCGGTCTCTCCTCCATCCATCACCCCTCCCAGCTCCTTCAGTTCCCTTTGTGTTTCTGTGGGGTTCTTGGGGGCCGTGTGTGTCTGTAAATGGACTCAGGGGAGGGTCCAGGCAGCAGCTGCCTTTGATCAGCCCAACATGTGGGAGATGGAGCACTCCAGGAATGCCGACTCCTGATCAAAGGTGGGAACACAGTGACAGCCAGGACTTGGCAAAAGCCTAGCCCTGCTAATCCTTGCTGGGGAGCTGGGGGGGGGTGTGTCTGTGTGTCTGTGTGTCTGTGTGTTTGTGTGTGTGTGTCTGTGTGTCAGTTCAGCGACCCACACAGTCAGCCCAGCCCTTGGCCCGTTGGTGGGAGCAATCCCTGCCCTGGTGCTGGGTGAGGGGCAGGAAGGTGGCACTGCTTAGCTACACCTTGAGTCCTGTGTCCAGTTCTGGGCCCCTCAGTTTAAGAAGGATATTGAGACACTTGAAGGTGTCCAGAGAAGAGCAACAAGGCTGGGGAGGGGTCTGGAGGACAGCCCTGTGAGGAGAGGCTGAGGGAGCTGGGGTTGCTTAGCCTGGAGAAGAGGAGGCTCAGGGGAGACCTTCTTGCTCTCTACAACTACCTGAAGGGAGGTTGTAGCCAGCTGGGGGTTGGTCTCTTCTCCCAGGCAAGCAGCACCAGAACAAGAGGACACAGTCTCAAGCTGTGCCAGGGGAGTGTTAGGCTGGAGGTGAGGAGAAAGTTCTTCCCAGAAAGAGGAATTGTCCATTGGGATGTGCTGCCCAGGGAGGTGGTGGAGTCCCCATCCCTGGAGATGTTCAAGAGGGGATTGGATGTGTCACTTGGAGCCATGGTTTAGTTGTCAGGAGGTGTTGGGTGCTAGGTTGGACTTGACGATCTCTGAGGTCTTTTCCAACCTTGTTGATTCTATGAGGGTTACTCCTGCCCTCCCCCCAGGGCTCCGTCCTGAGCCAGGCATTCTCCTCTCTGCAGTAAGCCCAGCAGTGGGATTTCCACCTCCCCTTTTACCCTGCATGACTCCATCCTGGCTTCCACAGGCTGAGTGACCCTGCCAGCAGCTCCACCAGCTCGGCACATGCCAAACCCCCCAGCCCCTGCAGCCCCTGGGAGGAGATGCCCACGGGGGAGCCCAGCAGGGATGTCCTCACACTTTTATCACCTCCCTGCAGATGAGGCAAGGGTTGAAAGGTCACCTGCTAGAGAAACAGCTGGGAGGAAAAGAGAAGACAAATTGCCCCCTCCTGAGAGAAAGCCAACGTCTGGGGAGAGCAGCAGGGATGTGGCTCACAACCTCCCCTCCATCCCAGCACGGGGGACAGCCTGAGGTGTGGGCTTGGCCCCAGCACTGAGCCTGTCCCATGTCCCCCTCTCCCCTGGACACTCTTAGCTCCCAGCTGGCTTTCTCCTGATGCCTCTGATGAGACCTGGGAGGAGGTGAACTCAAGCTCAGCTCCCCCCAAGCCACAGCCACCCCCACTCCACCACTCTGCTCAACACTTCCAAAAGGCAATGGGTTGATGTTTTCCCACTTTGGCAGAAGCTCTTCCTGAGCCTAGAAAACCCTCTCCCACTCTGCCAGGCAGGAATCATCCCACCCCACATGCCCCATGCTTCCTGCACCCCCTTCTCCTCACCCCAAGAAGCACCTTTACTCCTCCCCACTGCTATGCAGGGGTTGCTTGTCTTGGCCAAGGCTCCCCTGGCAGCTTTTAGAAGGGGTTGATAAGGGTTCCTCCTGGGGGGGTGGGGAGGGGGAGTCACCCCATCTCCCCAGGCAGGGTCACAGGTCGCTTCCTCGTCGTGCAGTGCCTGATAGTGAGTCAGGCAAGGCTGGAGTTCTGGAGACAGGATTTATCAGCAGACCCTGGGAAAGGCAGGAGGTGCAAATGGCTGCTCCTGCTGCAGCAGGCTGGAGGACCTGGCAGGGACAAGAGGTCTTTTTTCCTCTCCCCCTGTGTGGGTGGAAGGTTGATGTGGCTGGCAGAGAGGGAGGGAAATAGAATCACAGAATTATAGAACCGTAGCATTGTCAGGGTTGGAAGGGACCTCAAGGCTCAGCCAGTTCCAACCCCCCCTGCCATGGCCAGGGACCCCTCACACTACATCAGGTTGCTCACAGCCACATCAGCCTGGCCTTGAAACCCAGGTGGGGTTTAGGAGGTGAAGAGCAGTGGGAGCAGACTGGCAGCACAAGACTTCAGTCCTCAGCTTGCTCCCAGAGCAGTGATGCTCTCTGCAGTGGTGCTGCTGGCCATCCCCATGCACATGGAGGAGCTGCTGGGGCACACAGGGACAGCTGAGGTGTCCCACTCCGTACTGGGGTGGTCAGGCATGTGAACAGGCTGCCCAGGGAGGTGGTGGAGTCACCATCCCTGGGGTTGTTCAAGAGACCTGTGGCCATGGTGCTTTGGGACATGGCTTAGTGGTCATGGTGGTGGTGGGTTGAGAGTTGGACTTGATCTTCGAGGGCTTTCCCTCCTTATAATGATTCTAGGAGTGGCTTGCCAGAGGAGCCCAGCCCTAGCTCTGCACTCGTGGGACAAGGGGTGCAGTGCCCTCTGCCACACCCTGTGCCAGGCCTGCTTTGTTCTCCCTGCCAGTGCCAGCACGATGCAGGGCTGGGCACTGCCCAAGGAGCATCTGAAGCTGAAGGCCACTGGGAAAGGCTTGCAAGAGAAACAAAGTCCCAGTAAGGGGGATTCCTAGAATCCTAGAATGGTTTGGGTCCCTGTGATGAAGGGACTGAAACAGCTCTCTGATGAGGAGAGGCTGAGAGCCCTGGGGCTGTTTAGTCTGGAGGAGAGAAGGCTGAGAGGAGATCTTGCTGATGCTTACAAATAGCTGAAGGGTTGGTGGCCAGAAGAAGGAGCCAGGCTCTTTTTAGGGGTGTCCTGTGATAGGACATGGGGCAATGAGTGCAACCTGGAACCTGGAAATCACAGAATTGTTAGGGTTGGAAGGGGCCTCAAGGATCAGCCAGTTCCAACCCCCCTGCCATGGCCAGGGACACCTCACACTAGCCCAGGCTGCTCAGAGCCACGTCCAGCCTGGCCTTGAACACCTCCAGGGAGAGGGCATCCACAACCTCTGGGCAACCTGTTCCAGTGTCTCCCCACCCTCACTGTGAAGAATTTCTTCCTAATGCCAGCATCAAGGCAGGAGGGATGGCCTTACAGGCACTGCCATGTCCCCACAGACATAGTCACACCATACAAATCCCAGCCTGAAGGATTTAGCTGCCAAAGTGTCCCACAGCCCACAGAGTTGGCAGGCTTTCCCTCCTGGGAACCCGCCAGGTAACCACAGCCTCCACCTCCAGCCATGCCAGCACACAGTCCTGCCCCTCAGCACTCAGGGGCTGAGCATGAAACCCAACAAGCAGGAAGGGGAAACTGAGGCACTGGGAAGGGAGACACAACCAAGGATGCTGACACAGCCTCTCCTTACCACACCTGGCCTGCTTTTCACTCCAGCACTAGGAGCATCCCAAGCACTGTGCCAAAGTGATCGGTTGTGGAGGGGGCTGGAGGCTTCCTGAGCTGCAGAAGCAGCTCTCAGTGCAGGGATGCAGCTGCTTCATCCCATCCTCAAAGCTCACTTGGACACAGTCCTGGGCAGCCTGCTCTAGGTGACCCTGCTTTAGCAGGGGGCTTGGACTGGAAGATCTCAGGAGGTCCCTGCCAACCCCCACCCTGCTGCGACCTCCTGCAGGCAAAGCAGCGACGGCTCCTGGGCACAGGCGCAGGGAGGATCTGGGAGAGCAGAGAGGCAGCAGTGAGGGACAGGAGACTATGGGCAGGGAGGGGGAAGGCATCAGGCACCGCTCCAAGGCAGCAGAGGGTGACAGGCCAGCGGGTGACAGGCCACCACTGACACCTTGCGAGAGCTGCACGCAGCGAACCAGCGCAGGCAGCGCGGGCAGGGCAGGACGTGACGGAGGACAAGGCCACAGGCAGCCCAGACCAAGGACTTAACCCAGGCTGAACTCCCTCCTCGGCCTCTCCTCCACCACCACATGCATCTCACAAACACTTTTCCCTCTCAGAGAGGCTGAGCAGGGGGAATATTGGAAGCACCTGCCCGCTCTGGCCGGGAATCAAAGGCCCCGGTGCCGGGGTCCTGCCGCTCACGCCGCGCCATGATCCCCCACCAAAGGCTGGGGCAGGGAATGTAGGGCACCCTCCCTCCTCCTCCTCCTCCTCCTCCTCCTCCCCACCACCCCCAGAGCACAATGCAATTAAAATAAGCAATGCCAGATGGTTTATTAGTGACTCCAGGGCTGGGAGCTGACACTTGTTTTCCTTGCTCCAGCATGAAGGCATCAGGAGCAGGTCTCTCAGCGCCGTGTTCCACCCCCCAGCACACACCACCCCCCCCAGCACCCCCTGCAACAGGGCTTGAGTTCAGCCAGTGGGGAGATGGGGTTGGATGAGGTGGTGGCATTGAGGGGGCAGAAATGGAAGCTGTCACCTGGCTTAAGAGCTGCTTGTGGCCTTAAAGGACAAGCAGGGTGGCCTCACCCTCCTCCCCAAGCAAGAGCATCAGGGCTTGATGCAAAGACCAAGAGTGATGTCAGCCCCACTGCATCACAGAAGGGGTTGTGTTGGAAGGGACCTTTGAAGGTCATCCAGTTCCCACCCCCCTGCCATCATGAGCAGGGACACCTTCCACTAGATCAGGTTGCTCAAGGCCTCATCCAACCTGGCCTTCAACACCTCCAGGGAGAGGACATCCACAACCTCCCTGGGCAGCCTATTCTAACCTCTCACCACCCTTCTACTGGAGGACTTCTTCCTAAGCTCCAGTCTAAACCTGTCCTACCTCTGTTTCAATCCATTCCCCCTTGTCCTACCTCTAGACACCCTTATGAAAAGTCCCTCTGCAGCCTTCCTGCAGGCTCCCTTCAGGTATGGGAAGGCAGCTCTAAGGTCCCCCCCCAGAGTCTTGTCCAGGCTGAACACCCCCAGCTCCCTCAGCCTATGCTCACAGCAGAGATGTTCCAGCCCTTGGATCATCCTTGTGGCTTCCTCTGGACTTGCTCCAGCAGCTCTGTGTCCTTCTTAGGGCAAGGGCACCAGACCTGGGGGCGCTATTCAAGGTGTGTAGGGGGTGCCTGCCTCCCTCTTTTCCCTGCCTCTTGCTCCTCCACACCACCACCACCATGCCAGTGTGCCCACCTGAGCTGCTGCAGCTCCAGGGCTGCTCTCCACAAGGTTTCACCTTCCTTTGTATCTACAGCCTCAGGATCCACCACACAAACCACTCTGGAAGGTTAGATCCCACACCAGGCTACCCCACCACTGAGAGGGGGAATTTTGGTGCCCTTCTAAGTCAGGTGAAACGTTGCAGCACAGCAAGCTGGTGAGAGGGCAGGAAGGAGCTGTTCCACCAGCATGGGAGAGTGCTGCAGCCCTCCTCCAGCTCCCTGACCTGACAAGCTCCCTGGTGAAGCTACTCTCCATCCCCAGATGCTGCAAAGTGGTCCCAAGGCTCCCACTGCCCACAGGTGGGCTGTGCATGGGAGCCCAGGTCCTCCCAAACCTCAGAACGAAGGTTTCCTCCTGGGCAGAATGAAGATGTCCATTGGGTGTGGGTTGGGAGCAAGTGGTTGGATCCACCAGGCATTGGAACAGGCTGCCCAGGGAGGTGGAGTCCCCAGCCCTGGAGGTGTTCAGGAAACCTGTGGCCATGGCACTTGGGGACCTGGTTTAGAGGGCATGGTGGTGCTGGAATGATAGTGAGACTCAAAGGTAGGGTAGGGTAGGATTGGATTGGATTGGATGGGATGGGATGGGATGGGATGGGATGGGATGGGATGGGATGGGATGGGATGGAATGGAATGGAATGGAATGGAATGGAATAGAATAGAATAGAATAGAATAGAATAGAATAGAATAGAATAGAATAGAATAGAATAGAATAGAATAGACCAGACCAGACCAGGTTGGAAAAGACCTCAGAGATCATCCAGTCCAACCTCTCACCCAACACCATCTCATCAACTAAACCATGGCACCAAGTGCCTCATCCAGGCTCTTCCTAACCACCTCCAGGGATGGGGACTCCACCACCTCCCTGGGCAGCACATTCCTATGGCCAATCTCTCTTGCTGGGAAGAACTTTCTCCTCACTTCCAGCCTAAACTTCCCCTGTCACAGCTTGAGACTGTGTCCTCTTGTGCTGGTGCTGGCTGCCTGAGAGAAGAGACCAACCCCCACCTGGCTCCAACCTCCCTTCAGGTAGCTGTAGAGAGCAATGAGGTCTCCCCTGAGCCTCCTCTTCTGCAGGCTAAGCAACCCCAGCTCCCTCAGCCTCTCCTCACAGGGCTTAGATCTTAGAGGTCTCTTCCAACCCAAACAATTCTATGTTTCCAAGTTAGGGAGGATGCTCCACAGAGCTGCTGCTCCTAGGCAGCAGGCTCCCATGCTCCCCAACCTCCTGTCTAGAGGAGGGAGTTAAGGGTCTCCCAACCCAACTCCCCATCCCAGCTGCAGGAAGGCCTGGTGCCTTTGATGCCCTCTCAGCTTCCCCCCCCAAAGAAATGCTGTCATTTGAGCAGTAAGTGGGCTCTGCCCAGCCCCTGTGGTCAGGCAGCTCACTTTGTATGGCTTTGGCAGGAGCAAATAGGACTTCAGCAACACCAAGAGCCCCAGAGGAGGAGGAGGAGGAGGAGGAGGAGCTGCCTTGACAGTGCAGGAGAGCCCAGCCTGAAAACTTGCAGAGAGGCTAAACCTGACTTTTGTTTTCCTTTCCTGTCCTTTTTTCTTTGCAGGGTGATGCTGCAACTGCAACTTTGCCTCCTGCAGAGCCACGGAGGGTGGTTTGTTTTTCTGCTGGCCAGGTTGGATGTTGGAAGCTGCCAGGCAAAGGGCTCTCCAGGCAAGCAACTACAAAGAGGGGCTGACACCTCTAATGAATTACAGCAATCCCAGCCCAGGGTGAACTCTGAAGGGCCTGTTTACACAATCACTCACCTCCCTTCACCCCCTCTCTGGTGTGAGAGTCCTTCCCCCAACCCCCCCTTGCCTTGATGGATCACAGCTGAATGGAGGCAGAGCTCAAGTGTTTATCCTCTCCAAGCTTTGGGAAGGGAAGGAATCACAGCATTTCCTGGCACACTGGCCAGCACCAGGAAGGAGCTGCCCACCCAGCACTTGCTCTGGGAAATACCCTCTGGATTATCTCCTCCTGCAGAGCCCTTTTTGGCCAGGTAGGGCTTCCATGCACAGGGGATGGCTCCTGCAGCACCAGGCAAGACCCTTCCGTGGGGCAGGGCTGGGGGCTGGGTGCCAGGGTGGGGAGCAAAGGAGGTGGTGGAGTCCCCATGCCTGGAGGTGGTTAGGAAGAGCCTGGATGAGGCACTTGGTGCCGTGGTTTAGCTGATCAGATGGTGTTGGGTGATAGGTTGGACTGGATGATCTCAAAGGTCTCTTCCAACCTGGTTAATTCTGTTCTGTTCTGTTCTATTCTATTCTATTCTATTCTATTCTATTCTATTCTATTCTATTCTATTCTATTCCATTCCATTCCATTCCATTCCATTCCACTCCACTCCACTCCACCCCATCCTATCCTATCCCATCCCATCCCATCCCATCCCATCCCATCCCATCCCCTTCCCTTCCCTCTGCTCACCTTGCCACAGTTCCCTGCTCCTGGCCAGGGGACTCTCTTTGAGGGAGTTATCCTGCTTTCCCCCCACCCCTCTCCACTTTGGTCCAGGATTTCCCTGTGTCCTGGAGTTTTGAGGGCTGTGCCAACTCCTGGGTCTCAAGGCTGGGAAACTGCTGGCACATCATAGAATCATAGAACCAGCCAGCTTGGGAAAGACCTCAGAGATGATCAAGTCCAACCTATTACACCTCCTGACAGCTTAACCATGGCTCCAAGTGCCACATCCAGTCCCTTTTTGAACACCTCCAGGGATGGGGACTCCACCACCTCCCTGGGCAGCACATCCCAATGGCCAAGCTCTCTTGCTGGGAAGAATTTCTTCCTCACCTCCAGCCTGAACCTCCCCTGGCACAACTTGAGACTGTGTCCTCTTGTGCTGGTGCTGCTTGCCTGGGAGAAGAGACCAACCCCCAGCTGGCTACAACCTCCCTTCAGGGAGTTGCAGAGAGCAAGAAGGTCTCCCCTGAGCCTCCTCTTCTCCATCCATGGTCTCTGACCAGCTCAGTGCCAAGCTGGAGCAGATGGCTGCTTCAGGCAGCCCTGAGCTCAGTGTAAGGATGGGAAACTGCTGGTTAGACCAAGTGTGTGTGTGTGGAAGCCAGCAGAGCAGCAAGTTCCTCTGTCCACCACCTGCAACCATTCCAGCCAGAGACCCTCCACGGCCCCAGCACCTCTCTCTGTCCAAATGCAGTCCTGCTCTTGGAGGTCAGCCTCCAGCTGAGGGGGTGTCAGGTGTCCCTGTGCCTCTGCATGGGGTCATGCACGGAAGGAAGTGCTCAGAGCCAGGCTGGATGGCTTCTGGAGCAAGCTGGTCCAGCAGGAGGCCGTGGCAGGGGGTTGGAACTCGATGGTATTTAAGAGCCCTTCCAACACAAACCAGTCTGCAATCTGTGCCCTCAGCCCTCTCTCCTTTTTCTCCTGATCTCCTCCCCAGTGTGAGCAGGGCCTGGTGAAACACCACAAGTGTTTTCATTCCCTGGACAAGCTCATCCTGCCTGTGCTTCATCTCCACGACAGCCAAGCCTGTACCTGGGCACAGCACCAGGTCCCTTCCCGTGACTAAGGGACCAGGGCAACAGAGGAGCCTCTTGGTCCCTCCTGCCCCATGCCACAGTCAGGAGAATCCTGGGGCAGGGAAAGCAACAGCATCAGCCTCCAAAAAGCCAAAGACCCAGCCAAGGAGAGGTCCAACCAGCAGAGACATCACCAGCACCATGCTGCCACCACTGCCCTGCCTGGCCATGCCATGTCCCACCATGTATCAGCTCTGACTGCACAGAGGAGGGGGGGAAAAATGCCTCTAGGATGGAGTGGGGGAGACTCAGCTACAACCATTTGATGGGAGGAAGGGTGGAAAGAGACTTTGTGCCAGGGTCAGCCAGCTGCCCTCCCACGTGCCTGCACTCCCTGTGCCACAGCTCATTTCAGCCCTGGCAGCAGGAGATGGTCTGACATAGCCAAGCTTTCCTTCCTGGAGTGCTCAGAGGGTGGAAACCTCAGTGCTGGCCCCTGGGGAAGGTGCTTTCCCATTTCCTTGCTCACCCTCTGACCTCTTTGTTTTGTCCCAGAGCTATATTTGGAAGTAAAAAGCTTTTCTCTTCCCCCTTCCCCTCCCCCCTCCCAATCTTTCTGCCAGCCAAAGTGGCATTTTAAGCCTCCTGCTCACCCAACCAGAAAAATGGTGGCTGGGGCAGGGTAGAGTTAAACCTTTCCATCCACCAAGAGAAGCAGGAGGCCTTCTCGACTCATTAACCCTCCATCAACTCAACCCACACAGAGCTGCTCTCCAAAGTCACTATGGGAAGCACTTGAATCCCCCCTCCAAGGGTCCAGGAGGGGGGAGAGGAGAGCCACAACCCCCCCAAACAGAGAGCTCACTCCATGTCTCTCTCCCTGCAACACTACAGAGCCCAATCCAGTAGTGAAGTACCTCCAGACCCCCCTAGACAGCATCCCAGCTGCACCCCAGGCCCTGCTTTGACTCAGAGCTGTGTGAACCAAGGTCCAACCTAGCCATGGGGGCTCAGATCAGGGACCTCATGCCACCAAAGGTCCCCCCCTATGCCATGCAAAGCAGGAGGTGGACCCTGCTTCATGCTGCTGACAGGGAAGGGATGTGCAAGCCAAAGGAGCAGGTACCCAGGGTCCTGCAGGGACCAAACCTCCTTGCTTGCTGTTTAGGGTAGGATAGGATAGGATAGGATAGGATAGGATAGGATAGGATAGGATAGGATAGGATAGGATAGGATAGGATAGGATAGGATAGGATAGGATAGGATAGGATAGGATAGGATAGGATAAACCTGGGCCTCTCTGTTTAGGAAAGATTTTGAGCTGCTGGAAGGTGTCCAGAGAAGGGCAACAAAGCTGGGGAGGGGTCTGGAGCACAGCCCTGTGAGGAGAGGCTGAGGGAGCTGGGGTTGCTTAGCCTGCAGAAGAGGAGGCTCAGGGGAGACCTTCTTGCTCTCTCCAACTCCCTGAAGGGAGGTTGTAGCCAGGTGGGGGTTGGTCTCTTCTCCCAGGCAAGCAGCACTAGAACAAGAGGACACAGTCTCAAGCTGTGCCAAGGGAGGTTTAGGCTGGATGTGAGGAAGACATTCCTCCCAGCAAGAGAGATTGGCCATGGGAATGTGCTGCCCAGGGAGGTGGTGGAGTCCCCATCCCTGGAGGTGTTCAGGAATCAGAATGGACCAAACCAAGCTCTCCAAGGCTGAAACTGCCCACATCTATGCTTGTTCAGCTGGCTGAGATTTTCACTCCCTAGCACAGATGCTGACTGAAAACTAAAAGGGGAGGAGAAGGGATTTTAACCTCCTGTGGGGCACCAGCCCTGCCTCGCCGTCAGCTTCGTTCTCGCATCCACAGCGCAGGCTCTGCAGTTGCTTCGGGCAGAGCCAGCAAAGAAGCCCCAGGACAAAGCTGCAGCGCCAGGACTGCTCTCAGCTCTGGCTTTGATCGGAGCAGCCCCTGCTGTTGCCTCCCCATCGCTGCACAGCCCCGGTGAGAAGCCATCACCACAAGATGTCACCCAAACCCTTTGACCGAAGCCCCCGCAGGGCTGGGGGCAGCCTGCCTCGAGGGGTTCCCCCCAACTCCTCCGGGGTGCTCCAGCTTCACCACCTCACCTCCTGCAACAGCAGAGGACACCAAACTGCATCTCAGGCTCAGCATCCTCCCTGTTGTCACAGAAACCTCCTGGCTGCAGCATCCCACAGGGACCAGCGCTGGACCGTGGGACACTCAGCACAGCACAGCAGGACCAGCCCTTGGGGTCCCAGTCCTGAACTGCATGAGGCACTCGGTGCCATGGTTTAGTTGATCAGATGGTGCTGGGTGATAGGTTGGACTGGATGATCTCTGAGGTCTTTTCCAAACTGGTTAACTCCCATTCCATCCCATCCCATCCTGTCCCATTCCATTCCATCCCATTCCATTCCATTCCTTCATGGACTGGAATCATAGAACTCTTAGGGTTGGAGAAGACCTCCAAGATCATCTACCCTCAACCTAGCACCACCATGGCCACTAAACCATGTCTCTGGAGCCTCTCTTACAGGAAGGATCTGGAGGAGCTGGGAGGTGTCCAGAGAAGGGCCACAAGGATGAGCAGAGGGCTGGAGCTGCTCTGCTGTGAGGACAGACTGAGGGAGTTGGGGGCTGTTCAGTCTGGAGAGGAGAAGGCTCCCAGGAGACCTAATTGTGGCCTTCCAGTGTCTGCAGGGGGCTCTAAGAAAGCTGGGGAGGGACTTTTGAGGGTGTCAGGGAGGGATAGGACTGGGGGGGATGGAGCAAAACTAGAAATGGGTAGATTGAGATTAGATGTCAGGAAGAAGTTGTTCCCCATGAGGGTGGTGAGAGACTGGCACAGGAGTCCCCATCCCTGGAGGTGGTTAGGAAGAGCCTGGATGAGGCATTTGGTGCTATGGTTGAGTTGATTAGATGGTGTTGGGTGATAGGTTGGACTGGATGATCCCAAAGGTCTCTTCCAACTTGGTCTATTCTATTCTATTCTATTCTATTCTATTCCATTCCATTCCATTCCATTCCATTCCATTCCACCCTACCCTACCCTACCCCACCCTACCCTACCCCACCCTATCCTATCCTATCCTACTCTATTCTATTCTGCTCTACTCTACTCTGCTCCACTCTATTCTAACTGGCATGGCCCACGCTGAGCCTGCAATTTCCTGACTCATAAACCCCTGAGCTTCCTTCAGGCCTAGGTCTCTACCAGGTCCTGCCGCTCCGAGTCCCACACCTTCTCCCCTCCTCCAGCCCTACAAGGTGTTGTGACAGCAGCCAGGAGCGAGCTGAGGGCTTCCTTTTATTGCTCCATGTGTTGGAGCCACGTGGAAAAGTGCTGAGGAGAAATCCTCCCAGCCAGGGAGGGAAAAGCCCCCGAGTTTACAGGGTGTTGCAAATCATCTGGGGCCAAACAAAGGCTGGGGCTTGACTCTGCTGCCAGCTTCCATTGTTTTAGAGCAGAGGGGGGGGGGAAAAAACCACAACCCCAGGCCAAGGGGCAGCAGTTAATGAGTGATTTTCTTCCTTTCTAGACACCCCAGAGCAAGAAAGCTCTCAAATATTCCTTGGGAAAGAAATGAAGTGTTGGGGGGGTGGGGGCTTGGTTTGGTTTGTGGAAGGCAGCAAAAGGCATCCCTGCCTTGCCCCCATGGGGAGCTGCTCCTCCCAGCCAGTGGTTTGGGGTTTGCCTCTTTACAAGCACTAACCTGGCTGTGGAGAGGGACAGACAGGCTTGTGGTGTGCTGCTGGGGTTTATAAGACTCTGTTGGGGGGTGGGGGGGAAGCTCACAACAGGCAGGGGGTTTGTAAAGCAGTCCATTAAACACCACAACCTGAGCTAAACACTGGTGGTGGGGACTGAGCCTCTGGGGAGCTCTCCCAGCCAACCCTTCTGCTTCTGCAACAAACTCAGCAGCAGCCCCCACTTGTGGCTCAGAGCACCAGAGAGCCTGCACAGAGGCCAAAGTGTTGCTGCAGAGCAGGTTGGGTGGGAGAAGACCCAGGATGGGATTTTTTTCCCCAGAGCATTTAATTGTCCTGCCAGGAGGAGCTGGCCAAAATGTTGCTGGTTTATGTGGCCTGACTGTTGGTGAGCCTTTGAGGCTTCTACCATCCCTGTTTCCTTTCCCAAGGGTTCAGAGAGTCATAGGATGGCTGGGATTGGAAGGGACCTTCAAGGTCATCCCAGGTGGCCAAGGGCATCCTGGCCTGCAGCAGGAAGAGTGTGGCCAGCAGGAGCAGGGAGGTCATCCTGCCCTGTGCTCAGCACTGGTTAGGTCACACCTTGAGTCCTGTGTCCAGTTCTGGGCTCCTCAGTTTAAGAAGGACATTGAGACACTTGAAGGTGTCCAGAGAAGGGCAACAAAGCTGGGGAGGGGTCTGGAGCACAGCCCTGTGAGGAGAGGCTGAGGGAGCTGGGGTTGCTTAGCCTGGAGAAGAGGAGGCTCAGGGGAGACCTCATTGCTCTCTCCAACTCCCTGAAGGGAGGTTGTAGCCAGGTGGGAGTTGGTCTCTTCTCCCAAGCAAGCAGCACCAGAACAAGAGAACACAGTCTTAAGCTGTGCCAGGGGAGGTTCAGGCTGGAGGTGAGGAGAAAGTTCTTCCCAGAGAGAGTTGTTGGCCATTGGGATGTGCTGCCCAGGGAGGTGGTGGAGTCCCCATCCCTGGAGGTGGTCAAGAGGGGATTGGATGTGGCACTTGGTGCCATGGTTTAGTCATGAGGTGTTGGGTGACAGGTTGTCCTTGGTGATCTTTGAGGTCTCTTCCAAGCTTGGTGATTCTGTGGTGCTGTGAACTGGGAGCTTTTAGCCTGGAGAGAAGACTGAAGCAGGGAGAGAGGTTTGTGTGTGAGAGAATCTTCTCAATGCTACAAATAAAGGATGGCTTCAGGGTTTGATTTTCAGTGGTGTCCAGTGACAGGACAGGAGGCAATGGGCTCAATCTTGAGCAGGGAAAAGTTCTGTCTAAACATGGGGAGGGTCTTGCTTTGAGGGTGGTGGAGCACCGAAACACTCTGCCCAGGGAGGCGATGGAGTCTCCATCACCAGAGACCTTCCAAACCCACCCAGACACTGTCCTGTGCAACCTGCCCTAGCTAAACCTGCTTTAGCAAGGGGCTTGGGCTGGATCTCCAGAGGTCTCTTCCAAGCCTTACCACTCTGTGGTTCTGTCTCTTGGGGCAGGCAAGCTGCAAGCAGGGCAGGAGCGAGGGCTGGCGGCAGGCTGGAGTTTGTAAAGCCGGTGTCCGGCTGTCATCGCTGGCATTTGTCAAACCAAGTGACCACTCTCAAGACAGGTACTATTTCAAAAGTGGACATCACTTCTAAAAAGTGCTAATGTACAAGGCTGTCAGGTCCTGGCCTCAGGAGCAAGATCACTTCTCTGATGTTCTGGGGGAGAGATAAGGTGCCGGCGGGAGCGCCGGCCGCTCGGCGGGAGGGGAAGGCAGCCTGGGCTGCTCCCGCGACTTGCTCCGAGCACACAGACCTGGGCTCCCAGAAATGTTTGACCAGCAGCCTCCTCCTCCTCCTCATCTTGCTGCTCCATGCAAGTCAAGTCACCCTATGCTGGGAAGTGAGCTGCAGCCTGCTCAGCCGGTCCCTGGCATCTCCCGGCGCCTTCGGCCTCCGTCGGCACTCCACGTGCAGGGCTGAGCAGCATCAGGTGGAGCCTGGGCAGCCAAGCTGAGAGGCAGCAAACCCTCAGCTGAAAGCAGAGGGTTGAGGCACCAAGCATAAACTCCACAGGCTTGCAATCCCTTCCCAAGAAGTCTGTGCTGGAGGACTCCTTTTTGTAGAGCAGACAGTAGCTTCCAGTCCTGCTCAACACTCCCAGTGCTCTGCTCACCAAGGGCTGCTTCATCTGAGAGCTTTGCCCCAAACCAACAACTCTCTGGAGCTCAGAGAGGAAGGACAGAGCTCAGAGAAGGAGGACAGAACTCAGAGTGGAAGGGCACAGCTCAGAGAGGGAGGGCACAGCTCACAGAGGGAGGACACAGCTCAGAGAGGGAGGGCAGAGCTCAGAGAGGGAGGACAGAGCTCAGAGTGGGAGGACACAGCTCAGAGAGGGAGGACACAGCTCAGAGAGGGAGGACAGAGCTCAGAGAGGGAGGACAGAGCTCACAGAGGGAGGACACAGCTCACAGAGGGAGGACAGAGCTCAGAGAGGGAGAACAGAGCTCACAGTGGGAGGACAGAGCTCAGAGAGGGAGGACAGAGCTCAGAGAGGGAGGACAGAGCTCAGAGAGGGAGAACAGAGCTCACAGTGGGAGGACAGAGCTCAGAGAGGGAGGACAGAGCTCAGAGTGGGAGGACAGAGCTCACAGAGGGAGGACAGAGCTCAGAGAGGGAGGACACAGCTCAGAGTGTGAGGACACAGCCCAGAGAGGGAGGACACAGCTCAGAGTGGGAGGACAGAGCTCACTTCTGAGCTGGACATAACAAAATGAATTAACAGAGTCCCCTCCACCCCCTCCCCAAACATCAAGGCCCCAAACCCCTGAGCCCTTCAGCAGAGTTCTGAACCATGCAGCTGCAGAGAGTGTCTGTGGTTCCTCAAAGCAAAGCAAACCACAGCCCCCAAGCTGAAGCCCTGCAAACTCCAGGGAGGAATGTGGCACAGAGAGCTAAGTGAGGATAATTAAGCACTAGCACAGCTCTCCATGGGAAGTGATGGATTCACCATCTCTGGATGTCTTCAAACCACAGCTCTGTGTCTTGAAACCCAGCCCAGGAGCTGGATGTGACCTTGCTTGCTACTGTTCACCTTACAGCCTCCCTCTCCATCCCCCAAACCCCACTGCTGGGATGTGTTGTGTGTGAGCTCCTGGCTGTTCAATCCATGGAGAAGAGAAGGCTCCAAGGAGACCTAATTGTGGCCTTCCAGGATCTGAAGGGGGCTACAGGAAAGCTGGGGAGGGACTTTTGAGGGTGCCAGGGAGTGATAGGACTGGAGGGGATGGAGCAACACTAGAAATGGATAGATTCAGCTTGGATGTTAGGAAGAAGTTGTTCCCCATGAGGGTGGTGAGAGCCTGGCACAGGTTGCCCAGGGAGGTGGTGGAAGCCTCATCCCTGGAGGTGTTTGCATCCAGGCTGGATGTGGCTGTGAGCAACCTGCTGCAGTGTGAGGTGTCCCTGGCCATGGCAGGGGGTTGGAGCTGGCTGAGCCTTGAGGTCCCTTCCACCCCTGACAATTCTATGATTCTGTCTATCAGAGGCAAGGTTTCCCACCCAGAGCCAGCAGTGGCACAGGGTGGGTGGGCAGCATAATGGGTTAGGAAAGGGAACAAAGCCTTTGAGAGACCAAATTTCTCCTCCCAGCTCTGCCTCTGACCTGCTCTGTGGCTGGCACTTGGAGCCATGGTTTAGTTGTCAGGAGGTGTTGGGTATTAGGTAATAAGTTGGACTTGATGATGTCTGAAGTCTTTTCCAGCCTGGTTGACTCTATGATTCATCAGGGTCATTTCATCTCTTCATGCTGTTGGCTCATCAGGTCTTAATCCTTCCCCTGAGTGTTTAGAGCCTCTTGTGATGGATAACCTGGAGAAGAGGAGGCTCAGGGGAGACCTTCTTGCTGTCTATGACTACCTGAAGGGAGGTTGTAGCCAGGTGGGGGTTGGTCTCTTCTCCCAGGCAAGCAGCACCAGAACAAGAGGACACAGTCTCAAGCTGTGCCAGGGGAGGTTGAGGCTGGAGGGGAGGAGAAAGTTCTTCCCAGAGAGAGTTGTTGGCCATTGGAATGTGCTGCCCAGGGAGGTGGTGGAGTCCCCATCCCTGGAGGTGTTCAAGAGGGGACTGGATGTGGCACTTGGTGCCATGGCTTAGTTAGTCAGGAGATGTTGGATGACAGGTTGGACTTGATGATCTCTGAGGTCTTTTCCAACCTGATTGATTCTATGATTGCATGATCATATCATGCTCAGTGTGATGGGTGGGTTGGATTTTTGGGCTTTAAGACGTTGTTTCTGTATGGGCTACTGAGGTGCATGAACCTTTTGGAGGGGAGCAGCAGCCTGGAGATATTTCAGTGCCAGCAGGCTCCACGAACATCTTGACTGTACAAAACCTCTCCAAGCTCTACTCTGCTTTGCTACCTTTCCAAACCCCATCTTGATTATTTTCTTCTTCTTTTTCTCTTTTGGCAGTGCTGCAGGGGAACATCAGAGGCTCCCACGTGCCTCCACTGCCTCAGAGAGGAGGTTCTGGCTGGGGAAGAAACACCCAAGTGTTTAGCAGTTGTCAAGGTTAAGCTAAATAACCCTGGGGATGAGGAGGGTTGGGCTTGGGGAGGGTGTTGATGTGAGAGGCTGTGAGCATCTTCACAGTGGTGGCTGAGGAGAACACAACCCAAATAGATTAGCAGTGGTGGGGTGTGAGGTTTGGAGGGAGAGGAGCTGGGGGGCACGGAGGGAGAGAAGCTGGGGGGAGAAGCTGGAGATGAAAGGCAAAATGTCCTTGCTGCAAGAGTGGTCAGGGGTTGGAAGAGGCTGCCCAGTGAGGTGGTGGAGTCCCCATGCCTGGAGGTGTTCAAGAAACCTGCGGCCATGGCACTTTGGGGCATGGTTTAACGGCCACGGTGGTGTTGGGGGGATGCTTGGACTCGATGGCCTCAGAGATCCTTTCCAACCAAACAATTCCACGATCCTATGTCCTGGCAGACGCCGGGGCAGGGCCACGGGCGGAGGAGCTCTGCCCATCCATCAGAGCCCGTCAGGCTTCCCCAGCGAGCTGCGGGATAAATCAAACCACAAGGGGGGGGAAGGCAGGGGAGAGGGGGAAGGGGAACAGCGTCCAAGGGGGGAGGTGGGGGAGGGAGCAGGGGGACCAAAAAGGCAGCGTGAGGGAGAGGAAAAAACCAGATCAAAGGCAGAAATTCATCAGAGATAACGGAATTATTTATTTTTCCTGCTGCTAGTGGGGATTTATTTTTTCTTCCCTCCCCCCAGCTCCCGCTGCCTTTGAGGCCCCCCAGGCCTTCTGGGCTCCTTCGTCTCCAGGCAGTCTGTTCTTCCCAGGCGTCCCATCGGGGCAGCCCAGCCCAGCCCCGCCGCGGCGAGCACCACGTTCGCTCCATCACGCCGCTCGGCTCGGCTCGGCCCGGCCGGACCTTTTGATCTCCATCTCGGCAGTGTTTATGTGTGACAGCGCAAGAAATGTCTTTCCAGTGCGTGGGGCTCGGGCAGACACCGCCGGCCCCGGCCGCGGCGCTCGGGCTGGCAGCAGGGCGAGGGGGAGGAGGAGAAGAGAAAGGGCGAGGGGAAGGAGGGGGAGGGAGGTGGGGGCAGGGCAGCTCTCCTTTAATTCCCCCCACCATTTATTAAAGTGTTTATTTGGAAACCCACAGGCCCATTTTTTTCTGGTTATTACTCAGAGCAGGATCAAATAATCGCTCAGGTTCCCCGTGTCACCCCAGACAACCCAAATATACGTTGGATGAGGTCTTTCACCAGCGCTCTCTCTCCCCCCCTCCCCCTTCTCCATCCTCACACCCGGTGCTTGGCTGGCTCTAGGGCCCTGGGTGGGCTCCCTAGCCCTGTAATGCAGCTTTTCATCTCCCAGTTCACAGGCTCAGAGCCAGACCTGAGCCAGCTGCTACCGCTGGTGGTGCCCCCCAAAGCCCCCTGACAGCGGTGGGTGCCTGGCTGGGCAAGGAGGGACTCCTCCAGAGCTCTTCCTCAGCTCCAAGTGGCTCACACTCTGCTTTTGAAACTGTCTCCTCCCATCCTCATCCCCTCTCCCAGGAGCAGATGGGTGCCTGCGGGAGGACCAAGCTAGGAGGGACCCCATCAGCACAGTCAGTTCCCTATCACATGGCAGTAGCAGCTTGGAGGCACCACAAAGCTCCTGTTTGCAGAGCCCAAGGCCAGGAGAAGAACCTTCTCTCTGGGATGAATCCTGTGTTTCTGAGATGAAGATAGGCAGTGGCCAGGCAGCACCAGTGGCCTCCTCCTTCCTTCACCCCACCATGCCCAAATTCCTTTCCCTGTCTCTTACTTTCTGCTTTGTTTTGGGTTGCCCAACACAACCACACCAGGAGCAAGGAGGCTCTGAAGAGTGCAAACCTCAAGCTCTAGGCTGACCCTGAAAGGCTACATTTGGGTGGTGCAAGGGGCCCCTGGCATACATCTCCTGAAGGCCAGCTGCTGGGCTTCAGAGCCTAAAGAAAACACTGAAAGCCACTTTCAAGCTGAACTTGGCACCAAACATGATTTGATCAAAGAGCCTTGGGCAAGGAAACAGCAAAGGAAAGATCAGCTTGGCTCATTTCACCTGGCTGTGATGGGTTGAAGATCCAGAGCTGGTCCAGTGGCACTTCTCCTATGAGGCCAGGAGACAAACAGGCAAAAAACACTTTGGAGAGCTTCAGTGCTTGGGGAAAGAAATAGTTATAGGCACTGGCTGGGGCAAAGAGAAGCCAATTGAGCAGAGGAGATGGGACACAGAGGAGCTCTGTGCCTCATGTACCTACCTCCATGTGCTCCACACTCCTATGCTGCTGTGCTGCAGATGAGGAAGAAATGTTGGCATCACACCTCTCTTGGTCTCCAGGTCAGACCTACTGCTGTGAGTTCATCCCACACTGAGAGCCCTGAGGCATTGCAACATCCTGACCACATCCCTGTGCTTTCAGACCACCCTAATGGCTGCTGTTCCCAGCCTTCTGGGGCAATGTTCTTGCTACGACTTAGAAAAGAAGACAAAGACCAAGCCCTGGCCTGGCTGGGGGAAGGAGGGATCATAGAATTGTTAGGGTTGGAAGGGACCTCAAGAACCAGCTAGTTCCCACCCCCTGCCATGGCCAGGGACCCCTCACACTAGAGCAGGCTGCTCAGAGCCACACCCAGCCCCAGTAAGGAGCCCCAGGCAGCACCCGTGGGTGACACTGTGTGATGGTCTAATGCCCATCCTGAAAACAAGGGGGGGAGGGCTTGAGAGTGCTCTGCCCTCCCTGCAGGCTATTTTCCCCCTGGGAAACTGAGTCTGTTCCACTCCCCCCTCCCTGCCCAGCTAGGCTACAAAGCTGTTTTCAGGGAGGGCATTAACCCAGCACATACTGAAGGAGTCATCGATCATAGCCCTAACAACCGGGGGGCCACCAGGCCCCCCGGCCTTTGTTGTCACCACCACCAACACCCAGTGTGCACCAGGGGCACTCACCAGGGATGAGAGGAGGATCCTCCAGCCCACAATGGGCTCAGCTTAGGGCTGCTGCCCTTCCTGGGTGGGATTAAATAGGGGAGTGTGTAGGGAGGGCCAAGTGGCTACACCTGGGGTGGGAGGAGACTCCAGCAGAGCTCAGGTGCTCTGGGTTTGAGGGGAATGAAGGGGGAAAATGGAGCAGGTGAGGGACTTTTGAGGGTGTCAGGGAGTGATGGGACTAAGGGGAATGGAAAAAAAACTCACACTAGAAATGGGTAGATTGAGATTGGATGTTAGGAAGAAGTTGTTCCCCATGAGGGTGGTGAGAGCCTGGCACAGGTTGCCCAGGGAGGTGGTGCAAGCCTCATGCCTGGAGGTTTTTGCAGCCAGGCTGGATGTGGCTGTGAGCAGCCTGCTGTAGTGTGAGGTGTCCCTGCTCATGGCAGGGGGGTTGGAACTGGCTGAGCCTTGAGGTTCCTTCGAACCCTAACAATTCCATGATTCTATGAGCAATCATCAAACCCCAGTTGTTCTTCAGTGTTTGACATCACAAAGTGCTTTCCATCAGCAGCTGCTTGCTGCATGCAAACTGAGGTGGCTGTAGAGAGCAAGAAGGTCTCCCCTGAGCCTCCTCTTCCCCAGGCTAAGCAACCCCAGCTCCCTCAGCCTCTCTTCACAGAGCTCCAGACCCCTCCCCAGCCTTGCTGCCCTTCTCTGGACACCTTCAAGTCTCTCAATGTCCTTCTTAAACTGAGGAGCCCAGAACTGAACACAGGCCTCTAGGTGTGGCTTAACCAGTGCTGAGTCCAGGGGCAGGATGACTTCCCTGCTCCTGCTGGCCACACTGTCCCTGCTGCAGGCAAGCTCGGGGTTCTGACTGCAGGTGAAGCAATTTGAGAGCCTCCTCCTTTTCCTTATGCTTTGCAAAAAGAAAGGAACTTGGCCATTTGGCCTTCCCTGCTTCCTTTGGATCCTTTTCTCTCACCCAGCCTCCCCTGCCCAAGGAGCACCCACCCCTTTTGTGACCCTCACTGCGATGCCTCGAAGCCTTCCCGCTGGGGAAAGAGAGCTCAGCCCTTAACTGCTGGGCCACAACGTTGATGATTCTTCACTCTCTCCTTGTTCATCCTTTCTTTGATTTCACCCTTCCCTTTCTCTCCTCCGGGCAGGCAGGAGGGGGTGAGTCACAGCTTTGAAATCCATGCTGGATGCCAGCTGAAAACAGAGGCTTTACACCATCAAGTTGACAGATGAGGCCAAGGCAGCCCTGCTCGGCACAGACCCATCCATATTCCTGGGTTAAAAGAAATATTGCAGTTTTAAGGGGAAAGAAGCATATTTAAGAGATAAAGGGGGGGGGGGGGGGGGAAGAAAAGTTTGCTGGTCATCAATTATCATAATAAAGCAGAGGGGGGGAGTGGGGGAGGGGAGAAATTCACTTTAAAGACATCTTCAAGTCGTCCCCCCCCTAATCTTCAAAGAGATAAAGGAGAGTGGCTGCCCTCAAATAAGCCACACTGCAGGGAGGCAGCTGCTGCCCTGCTGCTTGGGGACCTTCGTGCAGCCCCCAGAAGAAGGCCAGGATAAACTTGACCTGAGGGTGGTTGGGCTCAGCAGATGATCAGAGGAAAAAGGGGACAGGAAGACGTGGTGGAGGCAGCGGTGGGTGGTGGCTCCTGGGGGTGCTGGGAGAGCCCTGGGCTTTGAGGGGGCACCAGGGGACCTGGAGGGAAGCCTTGGTGTGTTCCTCTCCCTCCAAGCCCCTCTCCTCCTGCACACTTTGAACTCAGAGCAGCTTAGAAGACAGCAAAAAGTCAGTGGTTGGATCTGCAGGAGCAGACCTCAGCCACAGCCCTCTGAGGTCGGTGGTCTCCGGCTGAGTTTGGATGAAGCCTCTTGGGGCATTTTGTTGTCTGGGGAGGAGAGTGAAGGGAGGGAGGATGGGTGGAAGGTGAATCGACATGGGACATGCTCCTGAGCACAGAATGGACATGCAAAGGCCATGGTTGTGCCACAGGCTGGGAGAGAACTACCACAGCCTAAGGTCTTGTGCTAGCTCTTGTGAATCTCCAAGCCTGGATTCTTTGCAGAGAAGACCTCCATTACTCAGAGAAGTTGCAGGTCAGTAGAAAACTGCACACAGATTCCACTCCTTTAGTATTTTATTGCTTGGATTCAGACAGAGGATGCTTCAAAGTCCATGCTCTAAGGAACCCTCCTCAGGATCTGTCCAAGCAGGACAGACAAACAAAGGGGCTCCATCTCCAAACAGCATTTCTTGCTCCTCCTGGGGGAAGAGGACTTGGTGCAACTCCCCCATGCCAAAGCCATTTGCTTGCTTTGTAGGCAAACTGAGACAGCAAAGCTCAGAAAAGGCAAGAGAACACTCCCTTGCATCTTATGCTCTGAAATTCAGGTCCTAGAAAGGCCCAGGTCATGGCAAAGCTCAGCACAAGTGACCAACCTTAGGGTACTTCTTCCTGCTGGGGAGGTGGGGGAGTCACCATCCCCAGAGGTGTTCAAGAGGGGATTGGATGTGGCACTTGGTGTCATGGTTTAGTAGTGATGAGGTCTAGGGTGACAGGTTGGGCTTGATGATCTCTGAGGTCTTTTCCAACCTCACTGATTCTATGATTCTATGCTCAGCTAGAGTCAGCAGAGGAGAAGAAAAGGACCAGCTGGAAGCGAAAACCTGGATTCACAAAGGGGAGGCCATGCCAGCTCTTTGGAGAGCCTTGGTGGGAGGAGGAGGGAGCTCAGCACACCAAAGTGCTCAGCTCCTCTCAGCACCCTCAGAGGGGCTGCTCAGGAAAATGGGACTTTGCTGAGGGCTGATGGAGAATGCTTTGGAACTGCATCCTTAATCCTTTCTTGATGCTCAACCAGAAACGTTCCTCATCCATCCATCAGCCTGGAGCCTGTCCCAGGAACTGCTCATCAGGTTTTTCAGAGGCTCTTTCTTCACTCAGAAGAAAAATCTGGACCAGCTCCACCATCCATGAAGCCATCCAGGCTCAGGTTAAAGCTCAGAGACAAACCACAGCAGAGTTCCCTCCAGTTCATGCAGCTCTGGCAGGTCCAGAGCTCATTTTCTACAGAGGACCTCAATGAAAGAGGTTAGAGGAGAGCTGGAAACAAACCCCAGGATGCAGGATGGGTGATCCACCACAAGGTGCAGAGGGATCCCAAAGCCTCCAAGTGAGGAATAAATAAGCTAGTTGGCAGCAGCTGGATGCTTGTGGGTTTGACTGGAGCTGGGGTTCCTTAGCCTGGAGAAGAGGAGGCTCAAGGGAGACCACCTTGCTCTCTACAGCAACCTGAAGGGAGGTCGTAGCCAGGTGGGGGTTGGTCTCTTCTCCCAGGCAAGCAGCACCAGAACAAGAGGACACAGTCTCAAGCTGCACCAGGGGAAGTTTAGGATGGAGGTGAGGAGAAAGCACTTCCCAGCAAGAGAGATTGGCCATTGGGATGTGCTGCCCAGGGAGGTGGTGGAGTCACCATCCCTGGAGGTGTTCAAGAGGGCATTGGATGTGGCACTTGGTGCCATGGTCTAGTAGTCATGAGATGCTGGGTCACAGGTCGGACTTAATGGTCTCTGAGGTCTTTTCCAACCTTATTGATTCTCTGATTCCAACACATGCTGTGGAGACCTCATGCTTGAGGAGCAAAATTCATTTGGAGAGCCCTTCCAGCAGCAAGCTCTCACCCTGCTCCACATCCCCAAATATGCCCATGTCTCTTGTCTAAGCCCCAGTGTCCACCCAGCTTCTGCTGTGCCAGCCTTTCCCCACGAGGGCCCTCCAGGCTCCTGAAAGCTCTTTCCAAGCCCAGAGCCCACTGGTGCGGAGAGCTTAGGGTGAAGTTCAACGCCAGAGCTCTCCTTCAGCACGCAAGCCAAGGCTAACACAAACAGCTGGCTGCCCATTCATTAGTCTAATTCCCCCATAAACCATGGTGGAAGCCCCTTCTGGCCGAGGCTTTGCTGATTTACTGCCTTTTCAACGGGCAGTGCCTAATGAACTGTGTGAGCTCAGGCCTCCGCTTGAGACCCGAGGAGCAGCTGCGAGGAGCTCCCCGGCAGCGCAGCCTCTCCTGGCCAGCAGCACAAATGCTGCTCACCTGCCAAAAGGGGACATTCCCAGGAATTTCCTAGCTCCCACTGCATGGCACAGGCCACCTCCAACATTGCTCTCTTTGCTTTGAGGCTGGGAACTGCCCTGGGAGTCCTGGTGAGCAGCAATGTGCCCTCGTGGCCAAGAAAGCCGAAGGTGGCATCAAGAAGAGTGGGAGCAGGTTCTCCACCCCCTCAAATCTGCTTTAGGGAGACCACATCTGGAGTATTGGCTCCAGTTCTGGGCTCCCCAGTTAAAGAGAGATGGGGAACTACTGGAGGAAGTCCAGCAGAGGCTATGCTTCTATGATTTCCATCCTTTTCCCTGCACAAAAACGTTTGGGGATGATTCCTGTGGCAGTGATGGGACAAATTAGCTCAACATTTGCAGTGTCCTGGAGGTCAGGTGGAAGGGAACATCTCTCTGCTCTCCTACACTGCTTGCACCACAGAGAAACCCAGTTGCTCCCCCTCAGCCCCTCCAGGATGGGGATGTGCCCCTGGGTTTTCTCTGCCTTCTCCCTTACCTGAGATGAGAGTTGCCAGCAGCTCAGCACCGAGTTCCCCCAGGAGCTTGGGGAGAGCTGCCAGCCCTGTCTGCTGACATCATCCCAGCACCTTCAGCACCCTGGATCTGCCTTATTCCAGCCACAGCAGTTTCCCCAGAGGAAGCATGCAACAGTTTGGGCTGGAAAGGAACTTGCAAGATCATTTAGTTCCGACTTCCCCAATAGAGGCAGGGGACGCCTTGCACCCCACCAAGCTGCTCAAGGCCTTGCCCAGCCTGACCTTGAACACTCCCAGGGAGGAATCAGCTTCTTCAGCCAGCAGCACCGAGCAAAACTCCTGATTTTAGCTGGAGGTACAAGGGGGAAAGGCATTGCAGAGCCTTCATTAACCAGATGAGGTTCAAACCCTGCAACCTCCCCCTCCTTCCTCTAGGCACGAGAGCTGTGATTTAAATTACATGGAGGGGTAGGATTTAGTGGGCTGCTGGGGGGGGGAGGACTTGGCACACAGATTCCCATATCTGGAAGAGGGCTGTCCTTTGTGTATTGTGTTATGAGACAAAGGTGGAAGAAAACACCTGGAATGCTGAGGCCAGGGGGTGAGGGTGGGGGGGAGAGAGATGTTGCCTTGGCTGCTTACAAGATTTGGGCCAGATTTGTAAAGCTCCTTGGAGATCAACCACCTCTGCCAGGGGGGCCTTGGAGGAATAACTTGATGCTCAGGGCCCTGTCCTGGGGCTTGCTCTGGACTGTCAGAGATCCTGGCCTCACCTTCGGTGGGCACACGCAGAGCAGCTCCGTGCTGCGTTCGCCCTGGGGCGGCTGCATCCCAGAGGCACCGACCTGCTCCATCTGTCAAGCAGAGTCAGTCTGGGCTCCTGCCGTGGTGGATTTGCTCTGTGCACGCAGCCAGGACCACCTCCTTTCCCCATGTGTTGACAGCACTGCACTCAGGCACCTAAAGATATATAAGAATGTGCCTGGTGGGAAGGAGCTCAGGGCTGAGCCGAGCGGCTGCCTCCCTCTGACCTCACAGCCTTGCACCTTGCTGGCCTCCTTCCTCCACATCTCAGCCAGGACTTCATCTCCCACCCCCCCCAAAAACCCCTGGCACCCCTTATGGCCAGGATTGGGAACTCTGGCAATGGGCTCTAGTGAGCATTCAGCTCTGTGGTACCTGCAGGGACATGGTGCAAGTATCTTTTGCAGCCAGAAAGATCACAGAATCGCTTTGGTGGGAAGAGATCTCTAAGGTCATGAAGTCCAACCATCAGCCCAACCCCACCATGGCCATCAAACCAGGTCCCCAAGTGCCATGGCCACAGGTTTCTTGAACACCCTCAGGGATGAGGACTCCACCACCTCCCTGGTCAGCCTCTCCCAGCAGCAAAGAAATTTGTCCTAATATCCAGCCTAAAGCTCCCCCAGAAGAGCTGAGGGAGGGAGAGGAGGAGAGAAAGCACCAAGATAAACTCTTTCCCTCTTGCTGGGGAATCCCTCATCACAGGCATGGCCACCTTCCTACTCTTCCAAGTCTGGTGCACCACAGATAGAGGCTGGGTGAGCAGTGGCTCAGGAGCTGTCTTGAGGAGAAGGGCTTGGGGCTGCCTGTTGGTGACAAACTCCCCAGGAGCCAGCAGTGGTCCCTGGCAGCCCAGCAGGCAGCTGTGTGCTGAGCTGCAGCCAGAGCAGGGAGAGCAGGCAAGGGATCCTGCCCCTCTGCTCTGCTCTCCTGAGACCCCACCTGCAGCACTGCATCCAGTTCTGGTGCCCCCAGTATGAGGAGGACATGGAACCGCTGGAGAGGGTCTAGGGGAGGGCCAGGAAGATAGCCAGAGGACTTGGAGCACTTTCCCTATGAGGACAGGCTGAGAGAGTTGAGGTTGCTCAGCCTAGAGAAGAGAAGGCTCCAAGGAGACCTTAGAGCAGCCTTTCAGTACCTGAAGGGGCTACAGGAGAGCTGGGGAGGGACTTTTTTGCAAGGGTTTGTAGTGAGAGGGTGAGTGGGGATGGATTGAAGTTTGAGGAGGGGAGATTAGGAAGAAATTCTTTCCAGTGAGGGTGGTGAGACACTGGAACAGGTTGCTCAGGGAGGTCGTGGATGCTCCATCCCTGGAGGTGTTCAAGGGCAGGTTGGATGAGGCCTTGAGCAACCTGAGCTGGTCTGGTGGAAGGTGTCCCTGATCTTTATGGTCCCTTCCAACCTAAACCCTTCTGTGATCCCATGAAATGAGAAAACAGAAAGTCAGAGTGGGTTGGAGTTGGGATGCAAAGACCTCAAGCACCAAAGCAGGGTGTGTGTGTCCCCCTTAATGCTTCCCACACATTGCTGGGGGGGGTGCGTGGGATATATCCTGGGGCCGATGGCAGTTTGGAGGCTCTGAATAACAAGCAGCAGAGCACAAGTGTGAGACATGGCACCTCCCTTCCTACCGGGAGGAAGAGAAAGCCCCATAAACAAATGGTGAGAGCAAAGATATTGCAGGTCCTCCTAGAAAGCGCCGGGAAGCTGCCTCGGCAGGGGGGCGAGCAGGAGGAGGAGGAGGAGGAGGAGGGGGAAGGAAGGGCAGCTGACTGACAACCTGATTTAAGACCTGCCTGGAAAAGCAAACAAAAGCAATTGAAAACTGCATCATCTAGGAAAACTTGGTAGGTTGTATTTTCACAAGTGAGGACTGATGGTAAGAGCAGCTTAATCCCCCGGCGCGCTTTCCACACCTCCGCAGCGCGGCGGCCGGGGCCAGCTGGTTTGTCTTGCAGCCGGCTGCCGCAATATCGCTGCCGGGGGCTGCTGGGATTGAAACACCATGGGCTCGGAGGGAGCCACCCGCCACGCAGGCGGCCAGAGACCTGCTGGCTTTCCAAGGCCTCTTCTGCACTCCCCCTCTCCTCTCCTCCACACTCCCCTCTCCCTCCCCTCCACACTCCCCTCCCCTCCCCTCCCCTCTCCCTCCCTCCCTCCCCCTCCCCTCCTCTTCTCCCCTCTCCTCTTCTCTTCTCCCCTCTCCTCTTCTCTTCTCCCCTCTCCTCTTCTCTTCTCCCTTCTCCTCTCCTCTTCTCTTCTCCCTTCTCCTCTCCTCTTGTCCCCTCTCCTCTTCTCTTCTCCCCTCTCCTCTTCTCTTCTCCCCTCTCCTCCCGTCTCCTCTTCTCTTCTCCCCTCTCCTCTTCTCTTCTCCCTTCTCCTCTCCTCTTGTCCCCTCTCCTCTTCTCTTCTCCCCTCTCCTCTTCTCTTCTCCCCTCTCCTCTTCTCCCCTCTCCCCTCTCCTCTTCTCCCCTCTCCCCTTCTCTTCTCCCCTCTTCTCTTCTCTTCTCCCCTCTCCCCTCCTCTTCTCTTCTCCCTTCTCCTCTCCTCTTGTCCCCTCTCCTCTTCTCTTCTCCCCTCTCCTCTCCTCTTCTCCCCTCTCCTCTTCTCTTCTCCCGTCTCCTCTTCTCTTCTCCCCTCTCCTCTTCTCCCTTCTCCTCTCCTCTTCTCCCCTCTCCTCTTCTCTTCTCCCCTCTCCTCTTCTCCCCTCTCCTCTCCTCTTCTCCCCTCTCCCCTCCTCTCCTCTTCTCCCCTCTCCCCTCCTCTCCTCTTCTCCCCTGCACTCTCCTGTCCTTCACTCTCCCCTCTCCTGTCCTGCACTCTCCCCTCTCCAGATTGGCCATTGGAATGTGCTGCCCAGGGAGGTGGTGGAGTCATCATCCCTGAAGGTGTTTAGCAAGAGCCTGGCTGAGGCACTTGGTGCCATGGTTTAGTTGATCAGATGGGGCTGGGTGACAGGTTGGACTGGATGATCTCAAAGGTCTTTTCCAGCCTGATCTATTCTATTCTATTCTATTCTATTCTATTCTATTCTATTCTATTCTATTCTATTCTATTCTATTCTATTCTATTCTATTCTATTCTATTCTATTCTATTCTATTCTATTCTATTCCATTCCATTCCATTCCATTCCATTCCATTCCATTCCATTCCTGAATCCAACAACTTTTTGTCTGCATGTGGCTTAAAAGTCTACAGCTGGTGGTTAAAGAGCACAAGGCAAAGGAAACTTCCTCCTCCTCCTCCTCCTCCTCCTCCTCCATCCATCCCTTTCTAGTCCATGGAGTTTAATTTACTAGCTGCAAGGCTCCATGGAGATGTCTGAAGTATGGCTCCATAATTAAATGAATATGGGAGGTGGCTCACCTGGCATGGTGGAACGTTTAGGGCTGACAGCCCTAACAAGTTCCTGCAGGGTAATAAGCCCAAATCTGTCATCTGGGAGCTCAGGGGATGTCCACAGGATTAAAAGCAGCTGAGCTATCTCTTGGTAGCCAGAGCCTTAATGACCACATGGTGAATCAACTCCATCAGCTTGAGCTGTTCAGGCACAGAGAAATCATTTAAACAGCACTGCAGGTTGGCAACAGGTAAGGGGCATGCAGGTTATGTCAGCCTGGCTGATGATCCCACCAGGAGAGGAGACTGATCCCTTCCACAATACAGCCCCACCATGTTCTGAGGGTAGAGCAGGGTCTGGGAACACAGAATACAGAATTAACCAGCTTGGGAAAGACCTTGGAGATCATCCAGTCCAACCTGTCACCCAACACCATCTGATCAGCTAAACCATGGCACCAAGGGCCTCAGCCTGTTCCTAAACACCTCCAGGGATGGGGACTCCACCACCTCCCTGGGCAGCACATTCCAATGGCCAATCTCTCTTGCTGGGAAGAATTTCTTCCTAACATCCAGCCTGAACCTCCCCTGGCACAGCTGGAGACTGTGTCCTCTTGTTCTGGTGCTGCTTGCCTGGCTCAGTCTCCCCTCCACAAACAGAGCCCTACTCAACGTGGCATCACCTCTACATCAGGAGAAACCTGCCTGGTGTGAGGGTGCTGGAGTCCTGGAGCAAGCTGCCCAACCTGAACACCACCAGGGAAGAAGCACCCACAGCCTCCATCGTGATTTGCCTCCCCAGAGCTGGCTTTAGCCCCTTCTCAGCCCGTCCTCATCTGGAAGCAAGCTCAGCAGCCGAGCACGCTGCGGCCAGCACTTCCAACTCCTCTTCTCCCTCACCAATGCCTCACTCTGGGTCCTGCTGGCTGGGCCTGGCTCCGAGGCTGATGCAGCTCCTCCGAGCTGTGAGCATATCAAACACATCACCCTACCAACCTGCCCAGACCCAGCCTTCTTCCAGCCACCTTCCCAGCAGAGGGGAGGGACGGTGGTGAAGCAGGAAGCCCCAGAGCGATGTCTTTGCTGCACTTTAGCTGTGAATGGAGGGAACAGAGGAGCAGCCACCTCAAGCAGCAATTGCTTCCACAAGCCTCACCTTAGACATCTGCCTGGAAAATGGCAAAAAAAGGAGGGGAGGGGAAAGAAAAGGAACAGAAAAAGAGGGGGGGGGGGGGGTGGAGGGAAAGCAGCCCAAAGGCCTCCCATCTAATTGATTTCCTGATGGAGACAGATGTTTTAGTGCTTGCTGTTTATTGAGCGGGCCTGAGCTGGAGAGCTGCAGCCTTTCTGCTCCCCAGGGGCTGCTCTCCCCTCCCAGCCCTCAGTGAGGATGATGGTCCCAACCATTTCCACTCGTGCTGTCAGCAGCCCCAGCACCGATGGAGATGGATGAGCAGGTTCAAGGCGGTGATGCTGCCTTTAGCCGGCGGTTGTGTGCTGCGGCGGCTCACGCCCTGCCCTGCCCTGCCCTGCCCTGCCCCTTCCAGAGCTAAGAACCAAAAGAGGCTGAGTTCATCCCAAGGGTGTCAGGAATGGACTGGAATGGAATGGAATGGAGTGGAATGGAATGGAATGGAATGGAATGGAATGGAATGGAATGGCATGGAATAGAACGGAATAGAATTAACCAGGCTGGAAAAGACCTCGGAAATCATCCAGTCCAACCTATCACCCAACACCATCTAATTAACTCAACCATGGCACCAAGCACCCCATCCAGGCTCTTCCTCAACACCTCCAGTGATGGAGACTCCACCACCTCCCCAGGCAGCACATTCCAAAGGGCAGTCACTCTCTCTGTGTAGAACTCCTTCCTAACCTCCAGCCTAAACCTCCCCTGGTGCAGCTTGAGACTGTGTCCTCTTGTTCTGGTGCTGCTTGCCTGGAAGAAGAGACCAACCACCACCTGGCTACCACCTCCCTTCAGGTTGCTGTAGAGAGCGAGGTGGTCTCCCTTGAGCCTCCTCTTCTCCAGGCTAAGCAACCAGAACAAGAGGACACAGTCTCAAGCAGCCCAAGGAAGCAGAGCTCTGTCATCCTGCCATGAGTAACAGCCCTCAATGTCATCTGCTCTGAGGGATCAGCATGGAACCTTCTTTGGCTTCACCAGCCATCTCCCCCTCCCAGCAGCCAGTTCTCCCAGCAGCCTGGAGAAGAGCTGAGAGCAGCACTTCAAAAGGGAAGTGCTTCATGCATGGGTAAAGGGCTCTGAAAATGGGATTAACAATTCACATCTCTTTTTGCCCCCTGGTTGTTTTTTGGGGGGAAGGGGGGGGGGGCACATTTCTAATCAAACCTATCCTGAGGCAGAGAGAAGAATGGGTTTAGCTGCCTGGCTCTCTGTCAAAGCTGGAGAGGTTTTGGTGGGTGTTTCTAATCAGTATTTTTGTGGCAATGCCTAAAAACCAAACCTCAAACCCCACACCCTTCTGCCAAACACCCAAGCTGAAGAAGTCTCACTGAAAACTCACAGTTCAAAGATTTGCATTAAAAACATCACTTACATGTACATAAAATTCTCTCTGCAGCATTTTCCACTCCCTCCACCTTTTCCTGAAGTCTGGCTCCACCAACATTTCTCCCCTGCACCCACCTCCTAACCCCAAACCTGCACAGCTTTAGCACTCCAAAGCCCGGCTTCAGCAGATCTAGCTGTGGAGCCCAGCAGCTCAACAGGGTCATAGAATGGCTTGAGTTGGGAGGGACCTTCAAGATCATCTATCTCCAGCCCCCTGCCATGGGCAGGGACACCTTCCACTAGCTCAGGATGCTCGAGGCATCATCCAGCCTGGCCTTGAACACCTCCAGGGATGGAGCATCCACGACCTCTCTGGGCAACCTCTTCCAGTGTCTCACCACTTAGTGCCCTAATCTGCCCTCCTCAAGCTTCAACCCATCCCCACTCGTCCTGTCACTACAAGCCCTTGTGAAAAGTCCCTCCCCAGCTGTCCTGTAGCCCCTTCAGGTACTGGAAGGCTGCTCTAAGTCTCCCTGGGCCTTTCTTTTCTCCTTCCAAGCCTCTTATGGTAAGCTGTTGTCATCCTGTTCCTCAAGTGCTGTGCTTTGAGTGAAAGGCAAAGAACAAACCAGTCCTGGTGGGGTTTTGGCTGAAGTTGCTTCTCCAGGTAACTTCATCCAACTGAAGAAATGTTTGCCCAGTCAATGGGAAGCTCCTGTGAGCTGTGTGAGGACTGTGAGGGGCTCTGCTTGATGCAGTTAAAGCATCAGTTTGCCCAGGGAGGTGGTGGAAGCCTCATCCCTGGAGGTGTTTAAGGCCAGGCTGGATGTGGCTGTGAGCAACCTGCTGTAGTGTGAGGGGTCCCTCATGGCAGGGGAGGCTGGAACTGGCTGATCCTAGAGGTCTCTTCCAGCCCTGACAGTTCTGTGATTCTGTGAAGCTCAGGTCCCTCAGCCTGTCCCCCGCTGCCTTCTTGCCCCATCCTCCCTTAGGGACAGGCAGCCCTGCGCTCCGCTGCCCTTTCAAGTCGGCACGACAGCCAGAGGGGGGATCCTGGGGGGGGATTTTTGTGCTCAGCAGCAGGTAGGTGGCCTTTGATCCCAGGGCAGAAGGGCTGGTGGATAAGACTCCGTGGAGACGGGCTCTGCAGCCATCCCTCCTTCCCTAATTCCCTTCTGATGTGCTGGAGCCACTGTCAGCTCTCATTAAAAGGAGCGAATGCCCTCGGGTCGAATTTCCGACCGGAGCGAAAGGGACAAGAACATTAACCCCAGCAGGGGGTGGCAGGAGAAGGCAACTCCTCGCCTCGAATGTTTGGACAAAAAATTTGCTCTCATTAGAGCAGAAGCCCAGGAGATGCTGTCTCGGAGGGGCTGGCAGGACGGCGCTCGCCAGGGCTTTGTCGCAGCCGAAGCGCTCCTTGCGTCCTCTGAGAGCAACCAGGCTGTAATTGGGGCCAGGGCAGTGGCTGAGGGAAGAGGAGGAGAGACAAAAAGAGAAAGCTTCAGATCCACCCTGCCCTGGTGAGACTTCATCTTGAGTGCTGCCTTCAGTTTGGGGCTCCCCAGATCAAGAGGGGCAGGGAGCTGCTGGAGAGGGTCCAGCAGAGGGCTGTGAGGATGAGGAGGGGACTGGAGCTCTGCCCTAGGAGGAGAAGCTGAGGGACCTGGGGCTTTTTAGTCTGGAGAAGAGAAGACTGAGAGGGGATTTAATGCATGTTCATAAATATCTGAGGGATTAGTGTCAGGAGGGAGGGGACAGGCTCTGCTCACCTGCTCCCTGTGACAGGACAAGGGGCAATGGATGGAAGCTGCAGCACAGGAGGTTCCACCTCAACACAAGGGGAAACTTCTTCACTGTAAGGCTCACAGAGCACTGGAACAGGCTGCCCAGAGAGGTTGTGGAGTCTCCTTCTCTAGAGACTCTCAAAGCCCATCTGGATGTGTTCCAGGCTCTGGCCAGCCTGATCTAGTGTGAGGTGTCCCTGCCCATGGCAGGGGGGTTGGAACTAGATGATCCTTGTGGTCCCTTCCAACCCTGATTGATTCTATGATTCTATTCTATGACTCTGTGTGACCTGTGCTAGATTCCATGGTCCTGCTCTGGCAGGGGGGGTTGGAATTGGTGACCTCTTTGGGTCCCTTCCAACCCCTGTGACATCCTGTGATCCCAGGGCTGCAGAGAGAGAGAGAGAGATTGCCTCTGTGAGTTCAGATGCTGTGTTCAAGAGATGTGTGGACGTTGGTGCTTTGGGACATGGTTTAAAGGTCGTGGTGGTGTTGGTTTAATGTTGGCCCATACTTGGAACAGGAGCCCAAGAAGCAAGAGCTGGGCTGAAAGGATCAAAGAACTGGCAAAAAAAAAAGCTGTTTAAATGGAGTAGAAAGTCACAGCAGGGCTTTCCTCTACTGGGAAAACACATTGTCAGCCAAAGAGATGCAGGCTCGGTTGAGGCTTGGCAAGAGGGGGGAAATGAAAAGAAAGTGTTCAATTAATTCCTCATTTAGGGCCAAATATCCAGCACATTGCCCCCCCCCATTCCCAGAATCACCTCACTGTCAGTCTGTTTGGAAACAGGTGGGCAATGAATGTTCTGCCTGGTGGGGGCTGTTAGAAAAGGGACAGAAGTTGTTTGGAGGGACTTTGATTGAGAAAAGGGAAGGGAAGGTGTGGTGGGTGGAAGGGTAAGGCCGAGAAGCCTCCTCCCTTCCCCCTTTGTAAAGTAAAAGGGAAAAAAAAATTGAAGGGAAAGGAAAAAAAAAACTCGCAAGCTGAATTAGCAAAGCAGTGGAGCTATATTTACAAAGCGATGTAGGGTTTGCAGGGGATTATTTACAAATTTACAATATCTACAATATATACAAAGATATACAACAGAGTAACACAGAAATGAGAGTGCCCCCCCTCGGCAGAGAGGGGTCCCCCACCTCCGCTCTCCCCTCTCTTCCCCCCCTTTCCCCAGAATGGGATAGAAAGAGAAAGAGAAGAGATGAAAAAAAAAGTTAGAAGCAGTTGTGTTAATTGGAAAAGAGTTAATACAGGCCTGTTATCTGTTTTTCTCTCAAGGCCGGAGCCTTGGCAGAAAGCCCAGGACAGAAAGCTGTTGCCTGAAGAAGAGGCGGAAGCAAGACTGACTGAGAAGTGCTGGAAATGTCCAGTATAATCCCAGCTCAGAAGTGCTTCCTCCCACTCGTCCAATGAAATTAGTTTAGACTATTCCTTCCGTTTACCAACTTCCGTCCACCATGTTCCCTTTCTTAAGGGGGCAACGTCAACCGGCCACAGTCCACCCCTTCTAAACAATTTCATTGGCTGTTCATACTGTCCATCCAATCCAAAATGATATTTACAGTTCGTGAGTAAAGTTCATAGTCCATTCCGGCTATGCTCAGATGTAGATGATTCAAAAGTCCAAGAAAATCAGAAAATGAGAAAAATGGAAAACAGTTCATTTCTTCACTGATGAAGCGAAGAAAAGGGAAACAGGGATTCTCAGGGTCTCTTAGTTGACTCAGGGCTCTCAGGGATCTCAGGGTTCGTGCACCGTAGATGTCTTCGTTGATTCTTCCTTTGGACGCGATGTAGCTGTACAGCAGTTCGAAATTAACCTCTCTCAGCTAAAGTTAAATTTCTTTGTGGAATACACTGAATTTCACCATTCTCTTGCATTACCCAATAAGTGTGACCCGGACCTTCAGCTGAAACCACCCCTCGGACAGGTTTAGCCTCTCCTGAGGGTGAAAATACCCAAACAGTTTTACCTAACAGATTCTTTTCTCTAACAACAGGAACTCTATCACCTTCTACTTTCCGTAGCAGATCTGAATGTGCAGGTCCAGCTCGGTTCACTGAACCTCTACTATTTACCAGCCAGGTTGCTTGTGCTAAATGTTTTTCCCAGTTTTTCAAAGATCCACCTCCCATGGCTTTGAGAGTGGTCTTCAACAAACCATTGTAGCGTTCAATCTTCCCTGAAGCTGGTGCATAGTAGGGAATGTGGAATATCCACTCAATACCGTGCTCTTTTGCCCAGTTCTTTACAAGGTTGTTCTTGAAATGAGTTCCGTTGTCTGACTCAATCCTCTCTGGAGTTCCGTGTCTCCACAGGATCTGTCTCTCCAGACCGAGAATGGTGTTGCGTGCAGTTGCATGTGGAACTGGATAAGTTTCCAACCATCCAGTGTTTGCCTCTACCATAGTAAGCACGTATTGCTTACCAGAACGAGAACGTGGTAGAGTGATGTAGTCAATCTGCCAAGCTTCACCATACTTGTACTTGGACCATCTGTCACCATACCACAAGGGCTTAAGTCGTTTTGCCTGCTTAATAGCAGCACAAATGTCACAGTCATGGATGACTTGCGTGATAGCATCCATGGAAATGTCTATGGATCTGTCACGAGCCCATTGGTATGTTGCATCTCTGCCTTGATGTCCTGACGAATCGTGAGCCCACCGAGCTAAGAATATCTCACCTCGGTGTTTCCAGTCGAGATCAAGATTAGAGTCCATGTCTACTTGAGAAACTCTTGCAGCTAGATCTGCCTGATGGTTGTGTTGCTGTTCCTCAGTAGCTTTGCTCTTAGGAATGTGAGCATCGATGTGTCTCACTTTCACTGGAATTCTCTCGATTCGATCAGCAATGTCCTGCCACAGGTTGGCTGCCCAAATGGGTTTTCCTTTCCTCTGCCAACCACTCTTTTTCCAGTTCTTTAGCCAACCCCATAGAGCATTGGCTACCATCCATGAGTCGGTGTAGAGATAAAGCTTTGGCCATCTCTCACGTTCAGCTACGTCGAGAGCTAGCTGGACAGCTTTTACCTCTGCGAACTGACTGGATTCTCCTTCTCCATCTTTTGCCTCTGCAACTCGGCGTGTTGGACTCCACACTGCAGACTTCCACCTTCGCTTGTTTCCAACAAGACGACAGGAACCGTCTGTGAACAAAGCATATTTCTTTTCATCATCAGAAAGGTCATTGTAAGGAGGAGCTTCCTCAGCACGAGTCACTTTCTCCTCTGGAGGTTTGGCACAGTTGATACCTTCAGGCCAACTTGAGATCACCTCCACTAGACCAGGTCTTTCAAGATTTCCCATTCGAGCTCTCTGTGTTATCAGAGCCATCCACTTAGACCAGGTTGAGTCTGTGGCATGATGTGGTGTGGATCCCTTGCCTTTGAACATCCAATTCAAAACTGGTAATCTGGGAGCTAGGAGAAGTTGTGATTCAGTTCCAATCACTTCAGAAGATGCTTTTACTCCTTCATAGGCAGCTAGAATTTCTTTCTCTGTTGGAGTATAGTTAGCCTCTGAACCTCTGTAACCTCGACTCCAGAAACCAAGAGGTCGTCCACGTGTCTCACCTGGAGCTTTTTGCCACAAGCACCAGGTTGGACCATTGTCACTTGCAGCCGTGTACAAAATGTTCTTAATGTCTGGACCATCTCGGACAGGTCCCAGACCCATTGCTTGAATCACCTCTTGCTTTATCTGGTCAAAGGCTGCTTGTTGTTCAGGTCCCCAGTGGAAATGGTTTCTCTTTCGAGTCACATCATACAGAGGTTTCACAATCTGACTGTATCCAGGAATGTGCAGTCTCCAAAATCCCACTATCCCCAAGAAACGTAGGGTCTCTTGCTTGTTTGTGGGACTTGCCATGGTAGAGACTCTATTTACCACATCCACTGGAATGTGTCGGCGTCCATCCTGCCACTTCACTCCCAGAAATTGAATCTCTGTGGTAGGTCCTTTCACCTTGTCTCGCTTGATGGCAAAACCTGCATTCAGAAGAATGTCAATGATTTTGTTACCTTTCTTGAAGACTTCCTCAGCAGTTTTACCCCAGACGATGATGTCATCGATGAACTGGATGTGTTCTGGAGCGCCGCCTTTCTCCAGAGCATCGTGGATCACTGCATGACAGATGCTTGAGCTGTGGATCCAGCCCATTGGCAGCCTGTTGAAAGTGTACTGGATTCCTCTCCAGGTGAAAGCAAACTGAGGCCTGCATTCCTCTGCTATGGGAATAGAGAAAAATGCATTAGCAATGTCTATGGTAGCATACCATTTGGCCTCTTTGGATTCCAGCTCATACTGAAGCTCCATCATGTCTGGTACTGCTGCACTCATAGGTGGTGTCACTTCGTTCAGGGCTCGGTAGTCTACCGTCAGACGCCAGTCTCCATTCTGCTTCCGCACAGGCCACACTGGACTGTTGAAAGGTGAATGAGTTTTGCTGACGACTTTCTGACTTTCCAACTGACGAATCAGATTCTGAATGGGCAACAAAGAGTCACGGTTGGTTCTGTATTGTCTGTGATGCACAGTCTGAGAAGCAACCGGCAATTTAATGTCCTGTATCTTATGTTGTCCCACAACTGCAGATTCATCAGAAAGTTCAGGTCTGGCAGATAGCTTCAATTTTTGTCCATCAATTTCTATAGAAGCTACTCCAAAAGCCCATTTGTAACCTCTAGGGTCTTTGAAACGCCCTTCTCTCAGAAAATCAATTCCCAAAATACAAGGTGCGTCAGGTCCGGTCACAACTGTATGCTTCCTCCATTGTTTACCAGTTAAACTTATATTAACCTCTACCTTACTTAACTCTTGAGATCCACCAGTGACTCCCAGAATAGTTATAGACTCTGATCCCTGATAATTTGATGGTATTATGGTGCACTGAGCTCCTGTGTCAACCAAGGCCCTGTACTTCCGAAATTGTGAAGTGCCAGGCCACTGGATGTACACATCCCAATAGATTCTATTATCTCTGTTATCCCTCTCCTCCCCCTGGCGGGAGGCAGGGCACCCCTAGTTATGGGGAACATGCGCACATGTGCATTGCACATATTGTGCAGGGTTATAACTTTGCATGTTATAATTGGAGCCACTGTTGGAGCTACTATGGTTGTTCTGGGGAACTGTGGAAGTAACAGCTACCCTTCTGGTATTGCTACCTTGGGTTCTGCCACTTTGCAATTCCCTCAGTCTCCTGAAAAGATTAGAAGTTGGTTGGCCATCCCAGCGGTTCATATTCTCACCAAACTGATCACGCAGAGTTATCCAAATAGTTCTACGTGATTGCCTTGGTGGTCTGTTTTGGAATGACCTGTTTTGGAATGACCTGTTTTGGAATGACCTCCTTGGAGGACGTGTATTCCTCACAGATGAGACTTGTACCCACCTGGAGGAAGAATTGAAATTATCCTTCTGTGCCAATTGGTATATGGAATCTTTTAACTCTCTTATGCAATTCTGAATATCACCAGACATCGTTTTAATGGCCGACACCAAAGAACCACGTGTCATGCTATCCTCCAATTGTCTCATTTGATCACTGAATTGGCCAACCGTGGGAGAAGCTCCACCATAACTTCTTGACACAATTCTGCTTGCCAGAATGTTTGCATAATTGGAAGGAGCAAGTTTGATGATCTTTTTAGCAAGACCAAATACCCACAGGAATGTCATCAGGATTCAGAGTTTCATGTTCACCATAGAGTAGCTCTCTAACAGCAAATTCTCTCAAGCGCTTAATTCCCTCATCTATGGTAGTCCAGGGTTTAGGATTCCAGGGAAGATCATCTCGGGAAGGGTATCTCAGGGCAACCGCTATTAAGAGGCGTATCCACAGATTAACCTTACCGAGAGCTTCGCCTAGATGTCTATCTATTCCATTGTCCCTTGAGAGAGTTCCTAACTGAGCTGCTGACTTGTCTCCAACTGTTAGAGCTGAAGCACCTGTATCATAACACCTACTAAGCCAAGCTAGAACTGGCTCCTTATCTGCCCTGGTGAAATCTTTACGGACATTACGCAATTCTTCCCGTGGGTGACGAACAGTCCGTAATATCATCTTCCTCTTCATCTCCCTGAATTCTTTGCCCATAAAATCCTGCTGTCATTCTCCTAAGGATCTCTTTAAGCTGAGAACCACCTTTGCCAGCTGCTTTCCTAGCTTCATCTCTATCCTGCTTTGATCTCACTAGGTTAGCTAGATCTTTAAAACAAACCTTCTCTTCCCCCTGAGCAGGATCTTTTAGAGTAGAGGGGCCCCTCACCAGGATCAGTCCTCCTCCTCTTCTTCTCCATCTTTGCCCTTTCCAGCTCTAGTCTTTAAAGGAGCCACCTTAACTGGAGCTGTGTTTGAATTTACAGCCACCTTAATGGAAGCTGACAGGTCTTGAGATAAATCAGCTGCTGGGGCAGTGACTTCCGGTCCCACCGAGGGAGTGGGTGGGAAGTGACGTTGCTCCATTAATGGCCGACGGAGAAGAAGAAGAAGGAGAAGGGAGTAGGCGCCATGTTGATACCAGCCGATGCCCTTGGCTGCTTGCTAGACTCAGCAAAGTCATTTAGAGCTGCTTTACCAATTAACTTTTTAGCCTTCTTTTTAACTGACACGGGTTCTCCACAGTCCTCGTCGCTAGATGACTCTGGGACTGATCGAGAGCCACGGCGTTTTCTTTTTGATCTAGTTTTAATAACAAAAACAAGCTCTGGACACCTTTCTCTCTCGCCGCAAAGAAATCAGGAGATACACAATAATTATCACCAGCAGCAGAATTATAGACATGAGATAAATCACCTTTGGATCCAGGCATCACCTAAAGTTACTGTCTCCTCAGGCGGAATCTTAAAACCCTTTATCTCAATTGGGAGAGTGGTGGAGGTAACATTCCTGTATCTCACTGGCCATAATAAATTAATACATTTTCCATACCATAATTTAACTTTATACATAACCCACATATAAATTGTCCGCACCAAATATTTACCCAGGTAATCCAGAATCAAACCCAAACAATACCTGTAAACCAGAGCCCCAAAAATTGAAAAGAATAATCGCTCCACAAACCACAATACCTTCATGTTTGCTAATTCAGCTGGAAAACACTAAATCAATCAAATAATAAATTAAACTAATTATCTGCCCCACGTTGGGCGCCAAATAAAAAAAAAAATGTGGTGGGTGGAAGGGTAAGGCCGAGAAGCCTCCTCCCTTCCCCCTTTGTAAAGTAAAAGGGAAAAAAAAAATTGAAGGGAAAGGAAAAAAAAAACTCGCAAGCTGAATTAGCAAAGCAGTGGAGCTATATTTACAAAGCGATGTAGGGTTTTGCAGGGGATTATTTACAAATTTACAATATCTACAATATATACAAAGATATACAACAGAGTAACACAGAAATGAGAGTGCCCCCCTCGGCAGAGAGGGGTCCCCCACCTCCGCTCTCCCCTCTCTTCCCCCCCCTTTCCCCAGAATGGGATAGAAAGAGAAAGAGAAGAGATGAAAAAAAAAGTTAGAAGCAGTTGTGTTAATTGGAAAAGAGTTAATACAGGCCTGTTATCTGTTTTTCTCTCAAGGCCGGAGCCTTGGCAGAAAGCCCAGGACAGAAAGCTGTTGCCTGAAGAAGAGGCGGAAGCAAGACTGACTGAGAAGTGCTGGAAATGTCCAGTATAATCCCAGCTCAGAAGTGCTTCCTCCCCACTCGTCCAATGAAATTAGTTTAGACTATTCCTTCCGTTTACCAACTTCCGTCCACCATGTTCCCCTTTCTTAAGGGGGGCAACGTCAACCGGCCACAGAAGGGAAGGGAAGGGAAGGGAAGGGGAAGGGAAGGGAAGGGAAGGGAAGGGAAGGGAAGGGAAGGGAAGGGAGAAGGGAAGGGAAGGGAAGGGAAGGGAAGGGAAGGGAAGGGAAGGGAAGGAAGGGAAGGGAAGGGAAGGGAAGGAGAAGGGAAGGGAAGGGAAGGGAAGGGAAGGGAAGGGAAGGGAAGGGAAGGGAAAGGGGAAGGGGAAGGGAAGGGAAGGGAAAGGGAAGGGAAGGGAAGGGAAGGGAAGGGAAGGGGAAGAGAAGAGAAGAGAAAGAGAAGAGAAGAGAAGAGAAGAGAAGAGAAGAGAAGAGAAGAGAGAAGGAAGAGAAGAGAAGAGAAGAGAAGAGAAGAGAAGAGAAGAGAAGAGAAGAGAGAGAGAAGAGAAGAGAGAGAGGAAGAGAAGAGAAGAGAAGAGAAGAGAAGAGAAGAGAAGAGAAGAGAAGAGAAGAGAAGAGAAGAGAAGAGAAGAGAAGAGAAGAGAAGAGAAGAGTCACCTTGAGCCAGTTTTTAATGCTTCTGCACACAACAATGAGATTTTTTCCCCTTCACTCTTCAGTCTTCCCAAGTACTACAGAAAATCCCCCTCAGGTAAAAGCAGGCACTTGAACCATCAAAGGAGAAAACACATGCTTGAAGGCTGAGGAATCTGGTCACCAGCAAACCCCACCCCAGCTATGTTGAGGGTAACATGATGGGACAAAGCTTGACTGTGATGGGACAAGCCACAGCTGGCAGGTCCTTTTGCAGGGAGCTGCCTCACACATCAAGATCGAGCAGAGAGCCTCAGGAGATGGGATACAACCTTGGTTCAACCCTGAGCTCTCCTCCAAGGGACCAACCTTTCCTTGCCCAGCTCCACTTGGTGTTTTCCAGCAAACAAACAGAAAACCCCAACAGAGCCAGAGAACTGAACCCCAAACAGGATAACCCCAACAGAGCCAGAGAACAGCTCCAAAGAGGAAAACCCCAACAGACTCAGAGAACTGAACCCCAAACAGAAAACCCCAACAGAGCCAGAGAACTGAACCCCAAAGAGGATAACCCCAACAGAGCAGGGAACTGAACTCCAAACCCAACCTTGGTGCTGCTGCAGCTTGCCAGGGCAATTAGCCTGGGCAACTGCAGTGTCACACTGGGCAAGCCCCAATGTGTTCAGATGGGCAGAGGGGGGTGGTGGAGACACCATGCCTGCAGGTGTTCAAGAAACCTGTGGCCATGGCACTGTTTGGGACATGGTTTTGAGGAGGAAGTTCTTCACAGAGAGAGTTGTTAGCCACTGGAAGGGCAACAAAGCTGGGGAGGGGTCTGGAGCACAGCCCTGGGAAGAGAGGCTGAGGGAGCTGGGGTTGCTTAGCCTGCAGAAGAGGAGGCTCAGGGGAGACCTTCTTGCTCTCTGCAACTCCCTGCAGGGAGGTTGTAGCCAGGTGGGGTTGGTCTCTTCTCCCAGGCAAGCAGCACCAGAACAAGAGGACACAGTCTCAAGCTGCACCAGGGGAGGTTCAGGCTGGAGGTGAGGAAGAAATTCTTAAGAAATTCTTCCCAGCAAGAGTCATTGGCCATTGGAATGTGCTGCCCAGGGAGGTGGTGGAGTCCCCATCCCTGGAGGTGTTCAAAAAGGGCTTGGATGTAGCACTTGGAGCCATGCTTTAGTTAGTCAGGAGGTGCTGGGTGACAGGTTGGACTTGATGACCTTTGAGGTCTTTTCCAACCTTACTGATTCCATGATTCATGATGGATGGCCATGGTGGTGTTGGGTTGAGGCTTGGACTCAGTCTCAGAGGGGTTTTGTTTGCAAGCAAAACAATTCTGACACGAAATCTTCACTTGCTGCACAGCAGTTGGCAGCCAACATCTTTCAGGCAGGAAAACTGGACAGAGGCAAACGTGTTTGGGAGCCTCAGCTGCTTCCTGCCCAGGATCTTTATAGAGACAAATCCATTTGTCTGAATCAAAATCCCTGACATCTTAATAGGGGAGGCTATTTCCTTTGGACTTTCATCTCCAGACTTCACATTTAACAGCATGAAACAGCTGATGGCACTGGAAGTGCACCAAGCTGTCCTCAAGCCTTGTCATGTTTTCAACAAAAGGCTCCAACAAAAGAGTGTCCAAGGTGGGATTCAACATTCCAGCACTGGGAAGCTGAGGAAAATGCTTCCACCCTCTTTGAGAAGTTCCTAGAAGCTGATGAAGTTCTTGCAGAATGTTCTGATTTGGATCCCAATGTCAGCTTGGAAGGGAGGTCTCCATCAATAACTTTCAGGACAGAACAACTTTTCCTTTAGTAGAACAGAATTAACCAGGTTGGCAAAGCCCTTGGAGAGCATTGAGTCCAACCCATCACCCAACACCGTCTCATCAACTAAACCATGGCACCAAGCCTCAGCCAGGCTCTGTTTAAACACCTCCAGGGATGGTGATTGCCTGGGCAGCACATTCCAATGGCCAATTACTCTTGCTGGAAGTATCTCTTCCTAACATCCAGCCTAAATCCAGCCTAAATCTCCCCTGGTGCAGCTTGAGACTATGTCCTCTTGTTCTGGTCCTGGGTGCCTGGGAGAAGAGACCAACCCCCACCTGGCTGTAACCTCCCTTCAGGGAGTTGTAGACAGCAATGAGGTCTCCCCTGAGCTTCCTCTTCTCCTTTGCTTCATGGTTTTCTTAAGCCTGAGGGGAAAACAGGAGCAAGAAGAAAGCAATGCCTTTGTGCTGTGGCTCCTCAGCATCTCCTTCTCCTCAAGCCTGGTCCTGTGGGATGCAGTGGGCAGAAGGCAGGTGGCAATCCTCAGCTCCTGGCAGACAGTCAGGGACTATCTGCACAGCTGCAGACAATTTGGTGGCCTGGCAAGCGTTGGGGGACAGTTCACACATGGGGGAGAGAGCCTCTTGATGCCACCTCTGTGGTGGTGAGAGGCCTCCCACAAAGGTCTGCCTGTTTCCATCCCTTATCTACTGCAAAAGAGGCTGAGGAAGAGAGAGGAAAAACAATATAACAACTCTTCCCTTGTTCTGCCATGAGTGGTCTGCTCATGGAGGAGCTCTCACAGCCATGGAAGGCAACCTTTGCTCCTAAACACCCCCAAAAGGCAGAGTCCCTCCAGGATCACAGAATGTATCAGCTCAGAAAGAACTGTGGGAGGTCTCTAGTCCAACTCCCTGCTCAATGCGAGGGCCCCACTGAATTCCAGCTGGGTTGCTCAGTGTACTTAGCTGATCCTTGCACATCTCCAAGGGCAGAAGTGCACAATGAGTGTGACCAGCAGGTCAAGGGAGGTTTACCTCCCCCTCTACTCTGCCCTGGTGAGGACACATCTGGAGTACTGGGTCTGCTTCTGGGCTCCCCAGTTCAAGAGGGACAAAGAACTACTGGGGAGAGTCCAGTGGAGGTGCTGAGGGGCCTGGAGCATCTCTGTGAGGAGGAAAGGCTGGGAGCCCTGGGGCTGTTGGGCCTGGAGAAGAGCAGCCTCAGAGGGAATCTGAGTGATGCTCAGCAAGAGTTAAAGGGTGGGGGGCAAGAAGCAGAGGCCAGGCTCTTCTCAGTGGTGCCCAGCAACAAGACAAAAGGGGCAGCAGGCACAGAGTGGAAGCCAGGAGGTTCCACCTGAATGTGAGGAGAAAACTCTTTGGTGTGAGGGTGCCAGAGCCCTGGAGCAGGCTGCCCAGAGAGGTTGTGGAATCTTCTCTGGAGAGATTCCAAACCCAGCTGGCCATTGTGATCCTGGGCAAGCTGCTGGGGGGGGTGTGTGTGTGTGTGAGTGGATGGATTGTCTCCAGAAGTCCCTTCCAATTCCCACCACTCTGTGATTCTGGGAGGAGAGGCACTTCCAGAAGGAGAGACACCTGACATTCCCTCCAGATACCTAAAGCCATGCCCTCAAAGAGCTTGTGACACAAAACTCCAGCAGGGCTGGACTAGGGCTCCACAATTCTATGATCTTGAAGGTATTTTCCAACCAAAATGATTCTGTAATTCTCTGAAAACCCAAGGGCCAGCTTCCCAGGGACTCTGTCCTGAGATGCCACATCTCCCAGACTCCAAAGCAAGCTGCTGCCTTGAGCCTTGTCAAAGCAGGAGATTAGCCCAGGTAGCTCCCAAGATTGGCCACCTTCAATGCAAGGAAAACCAGAAAGATGAAGCTTGCTCTTGAGTGAGTTGGGAGTGGAGACATAGAATTGTCAGGGTTGGAAAGGACCTCAAGGCTCAGCCAGTTCCAACCCCCCTGCCATGGCCAGGGACACCTCACACCACAGCAGGTTGCTCACAGCCACATCCAGCCTGGCTGCAAACACCTCCAGGGATGAGGCTTCCACCACCCTCCTGGGCAACCTGTGCCAGGCTCTCACCACCCTCATGGGGAACAACTTCTTCCTCACATCCAATCTGAATCTACCCATTTCTAGTGTTGCTCCATTCCCCTCAGTCCTATCCCTCCCTGACACCCTCAAAAGTCCCTCCCCAGCTTTCTTGGAGCCCCCTGCAGATCCTGAAAGGCCACAATTAGGTCTGCTCAGAGCCTTCTCTTCTCCACACTGAACAGCCCCAACTCCCTCAGTCTGTCCTCATAGCAGAGCAGCTCCAGCCCTCTGCTCATCCTCATGGCCCTTCTCTGGACACCTTCCAGCTCCTCCAGATCCTTCCTGTAATAGAGGCTCTAGAACTGGCCACAGTACTCCAGGTGTGGTCTCAGCAGAGCAGAGTAGAGAGGGAGAATCCCCTCCCTGGCCCTGCTGGCTAAGCTTCTCTTGCTGCAGCCCAGGATGGGATTGGCTCTCTGGGCTGCAAGTGCTCACTGCTGGCTCCTGTTGAGCTTCTCATCCATCAGCACCCCCAGGTCCATTGAGGTGCTGAGCTGGAGTCCAGAAGCAAAGAAAGTAGGCAGGAGCCCTCTTGGGTGTTTCCAAGGCTTTCAAATGAGGACAGTGGCCCCAGAGGCTATTTGGTGAGCAGAGTGCAGGTGAGTCCTTCAAGCTCCCAAGGCAAGGCTGTTTGTCTTGAGGTCCTGGCTGGAGAATTAACATCACCAGGGAAGTCATTCTGCCCCTGTGCTCAGCACTGGTCAGGCCACACCTTGAGTCCTGGGTCCAGTTCTGGGCTCCTCAGTTTAGGAAAGATGTTGAGATGCTGGAAGGTGTCCAGAGAAGGGCAACAAAGCTGGGGAGGGGTCTGGAGCACAGCCCTGTGAGGAGAGGCTGAGGGAGCTGGGGTTGCTTAGCCTGGAGAAGAGGAGGCTCAGGGGAGACCTTCTTGCTCTCTCCAACTCCCTGAAGGGAGGTTGTAGCCAGGTGGGGGTTGGTCTCTTCTGCCAGGCAAGCAGCACCAGAACAAGAGGACACAGTCTCAAGCTGTGCCAGGGGAGGTTTAGGCTGGAGGGGAGGAAGAAATTCTTCCCAGCAAGAGAGATTGGCCATTGGGATGTGCTGCCCAGGGAGGTGGTGGAGTCCCCATCCCTGGAGGTGTTCAAGAGTGGACTGCACATGGCACTTGGTGCCATGGTTTAGTCAGGAGGTGTTGGGTGACAGGTTGGACTTGCTGATCTCTGAGGTCTTTTCCAGCCTTATTGATTCTATGATTCTATGATTGATTCTATAATTCTATGACTGATTTGATGATTGATTCTATGATTCTATGATTGATTCTATGATTGATTCTATGATTGATTCTATGATTCTATGATTGATTCTATGATTGATTCTATGATTGATTCTATGATTCTATGATTGATTCTATGATTCTATGATTGATTCTATGATTGATTCTATGATTGATTCTATGATTCTATGATTGATTCTGTGATTCTATGACCCTAGGCCAGGCTGTCAGGGACAGGTGGGTTTGGAGGGGGTGGGGGAGGAGGTGTTTGCACTGGATGGAAATGATCCTCCCGGTTTGGGCTGGGAGTTTGGTGGCTGCCTGACAGTTGTCCCCTGCCTACAGCCCCAGCACACATGCTCTTGAATGCTCTCATTATTTGTGCCTGTGGAATTCGAGTTCATCCTGGTAACAGGACACCCTGGGGCAATGTGTTTCCCAGGGATTATTGCCTGCAGCTTGTTGCTTTATGACACATGCCATAATCACCCTGAAATGTACAGCCTGTCAGAGCTCATTACTTAAACCTGGGTCATACCTCCACCTTCCAGGCATCAGGATGGATAGAGCAGGCTCATAAAATTATATGGACTTTTGGTGGCAAGAGTTTGTGCAAGCAGCTCCTGAGAGCAGCTTGCAGCTGGGCTAAGTCACTTTGGGCCCATCCTCAGCTCCAGAGAGCTCTCACAAGGGGTTTTTTGCTCTTGCTCTGCCCACAGACCCATCACAGAAGGGGCAGGAACCAACTCTGTGCTTTCATGCCCCTCTGCAAGATTCATGCTGCCTGCAAACACCACCAAGGATACCCTCCCCAGGCAAGCTCAGCCTGGGAGTGGCTCACAAGAGTCCCCTGAGGAGCTGCAAAAAGCAAGTCCCAAGTCAGGCTCCTTCTGCCTTTTACTCCATGCTGCCCAAAAATGCTTAGATCAGGCTGGATGAAGGTTTGAGCAACCTGGGCTAGAGGGGGATGACCCTGTCCATGGCAGGGGGGTTGCAACCAGGTGATATTTAAGGTCCCTTCCAATCCAAACCATTCTGTGAATCATTGACAGGACTCCCTGCAGATCTGTGCCATGGGTGAGGGGAAAGGACAGACCTTGGGGCAGGAGCTGCTTTCTACCAAGGGATGGTGCCAGTCTGCATTTATCTTACAGTTTCACTCAGTCTGGACACCTGGCACAGGAAGCCAAATGTCTGAGAGCTCCTGGCCAAGCTGTCAGCCCCTGGCTTGGACAGCAGCAATCTGAGCTGGGTTAGGAACTGCCTGGAGGGCTGAGCCCAGAGAGTGGTGGTGAATGGTACCACAGCCAGCTGGCAGCCAGGCACCAGTGGTGTCCCCCAGGGATCAGTGCTGGGCCCCAGCCTGTTCAATATCTTTATTGATGATCTGGATGAGGGCACTGAGTCCATCATCAGTAGATTTGCAGGTGACACCAAGCTAGGGGCAGGAGTTGATCTGTTAGAGTATAGGAGAGCTCTGCAGAGGGACCTTGACAGGGTAGACAGATGGGCAGAGTCCAAGGGCATGAGATTGAACACATCCAAGTGCCAGGTGCTGCACATTGGCCACAACAACCCCATGCAGTGCTACAGGCTGGGGACAGAGTGGCTGGAGAGCAGCCAGGCAGAAAGGGACCTGGGGGTGCTGGTGGACAGCATCTGAACATGAGCCAGCAGTGTGCCCAGGTGGCCAAGAAGGCCAAGGGCATCCTGGCCTGCAGCAGGAGCAGTGTGGCCAGCAGGAGCAGGGAAGTCATCCTGCCCCTGCACTCAGCACTGCTTAGGCCACACCTTGAGTTCTGTGTCCAGTTCTGGGCCACTCAGGTTAGGAAAGATGTTGAGATGCTGGAAGGTGTCCAGGGAAGGGCAACAAATCTGGGGAGAGGGGTCTGGAGCACAGCCCTGTGAGGAGAGGCTGAGGGAGCTGGGGTTGCTTAGCCTAGAGAAGAGGAGGCTCAAGGGAGACTTTATTGCCATCTACAACTACCTGAAGGGAGGTTGTAGCCAGGTGGGGGTTGGTCTCTTCTCCCAGGCAAGCAGAACAAGAGGACACAGTCTCAAGCTGCACCAGGGGAGGTTTAGGCTGGAGGTGAGGAGAAAGTTCTTCACTGAGAGTTGTTAGCCATTGGGATGTGCTACCCAGGGAGGTGGTGGAGTCCCCATCCCTGGAGGTGTTCAAGAGGGGATTGGACGTGGCACTTGGTACTATGGTCTAGTAGTCATGAAATGCTGGGTGACAGGTTGGACATGATGATCTTTGAGGTCTTTTCCAACCTTATTGATTCTATGAATAGACCTTTGAGCTGCAGAGAGCAATGAGGTCTCCCCTCAGCCTCTTTTCCTCCAGGTTGAGCAACCTGAGTTCCCTCAGCTGCTCCTCACCAGTCCTGTTCTCCAGACCCTTCACCAGCTCTGTCCCTCTTCTCTGGTCATGCTCCAGCCCCTCAATGTCCTTCATGGAGTGAGGTGCCCAAAACTGAGCCCAGTGTTTGAGGTGTGACCTAACCAGTGCCAGTTCCAAGGGGCCAATCCCTGCCCTGCTCCTGCTGTTTGCTCTCTCTCTGTTCACGGGTCTCATCTCAACAAACCCACGGAGTGCTCTGAAGCAAAACTCTCTGCCTTGATCACTCTCCAAAATCTCAAGTTTGAGACTCTTCACTTGGGGAAAACCTTCTTCCAGACTGGGAAACCACCAAGCAGGAGGTGCAAGTGGACACCAGCCTTGCCCGGGGGCTGCCAGCCATGCGTGTTCACCCCAAACCACCTCAAACCCCCAAATCCAGCAATTCCGACCGGGACCCAGCCCCCGGGAGATGCGGGGTGACCGGAAGGAACAGGACCGGAGCGTTCCCGGGGCCAGGAGCGGTCCTTTCCCCAGCCCCGGAGCCGCTAGAGGGCAATCGCGATGTGTCCCACACCCGCAGCGCCGGGCAGCGGCCGGGGGAGCAGCCAGGGATGCTCAGGGGGTGGCCGCGGAGACGCGTCAGGGCATCAACCTTTCCTGACGATGACAAACAGAAGTCTTTTGGAAGTTTTCTGCTCGGCTGAAGCCCTACCGGTGGGTAAGGAGAGGGGGGAAGGTGCCTTCAGCATCCATGTGGCATCACAGGCGCTCCTGGGCTACTGCAGCTCTAAGCCACCCCTCCCAACACACCACAGAGAGGTCCAGCCCCAGGTGAGTCTCCTTTTATCCCCTGCTAATGAGGCTAACTGAGGGAAAACCTGCCCGAGATGGGGAGGTGCCAGCAGTTAGAACCAGAGACCTCTGAGATCAAGTCCAACTGCTCACCATGGAGCTTGCAATTCCACCCCTGCTGCCAAACCACTGCCACTGAACCACATCCCTCAGCACCACATCCCTCAGCACCACATCCATGTGGCTTTTAAACACCTCCAGGCACGGTGACTCCACCACTTCCCTGGGCAGCAATGGACCTTTCCACTTGGCTGGTGGAAAATGGGAGCTGCTCTCTTTGGTGTGCTCCTCATTTTCAGGGCCATACATTTCCTTGCTCCCCATCAGCCCCTCCCTGGGCTGCTCCTGTTGCCCCAGGCCTCCTGGGAGCAACCAACTTGCTTCCAACAGCCCTGGGGCAAAGGGAACGTCCGCAAGAGGACATCCACAGGGAACAAGAAGCTTGCTCTCAGCTATGACCCTTTGCTCTCAGCAATGCTTTGGGGAGGGGTCTGTTCTGCTGCCTCCCTTGCACCACATCCTCATGGCCATGGAGGGGCTGAGAGAAGAAGCCTTGAGGGCTTTGCTCCTGGCCATTGCCCAGCTCCATCCCCTGCTCCCGGCGCTTCCCCCCGGGGTGCCACCAGCCCCTGTGTTTATCAGGCTGGGGCGGTGGGAGATAGGGAGGGAGGCTGATAAGCCCTCAAGTGGCAGCGTGCTGTAAACATTCCCACTGGTGCTGTTAGATTAGAGCTCTGGGAAAATGCCTCCAGCCCCTCGGCCCACCAGCACAGCGGGCTGAGGCTGGGGGGCTGCAGGGCTGTTGAAAGGCTGTGTCGGAGCTGAAGTGCTTGGCTGGCAGGCTGCAGGGCTGGCTGCTGCCTCCCAGGGTCCCAGGGCTTGGCAAGGGTTTGACAAGCAGCTCCAGGAAGGTTGGTTTGGCATCCAACCCTGCAGCCAGGCTCTGTCTGCATCCATGAGCTTCACTGCTTTCTTGGCTGTGTGGCTTTTCCCTAGCTAGGCAGGAAATTCACTTCTCCCTCCCTCTGTCTTCCAGGCCAGGGGTGGCCAGAGGTGTCAGCTAGCTAGAAGGACACTGCTGGTGTGGTTTAGAATCATAGAATTTTGGGGGTTGGAAAAGACTTCTAAGGTCATTGAGTCCACAATCAACCTAAGACCATCATGGCCATGGAACCATGTCCCAAAATGCCAGGGCCACACATGCCTTGAACACCTCCAGGGATGGGGACTCCACCACCTCCCTGGGCAGCACATCCCAAGGGCCAATTACTTTCTGGGAAGAGCCTTCCCCTGACCTCCAGCCTAAACTTCCCCTGGCACAGCTTGAGACTGTGTCCTCTTGTTCTGGTGTTACTTGCCTGGGAGAAGAGACAAACCCCCACCTGGCTACAACCTCCCTTCAGGGAGTTGGAGAGAGCAAGAAGGTCTCCTCTGAGCCTCCTCTTCTCCAGGCTAAGCAACCCCAGCTCCCTCAGCCTCTCCTCCCAGGGCTGTGCTCCAGACCCCTCCCCAGCCTCGTTGCCCTTCTCTGTGGCTTCAAATGCCACATTCAAAGCATTTTTGATCATAAGCCAAGTGCAAGAGGAGTGACAGGGCCTGGGTTCCATGCACAGGAGCTGCAGCAAGGGAAGAACAACTTTTCCTCAAGGAAAAGCCTCTTGAAAGGTTTGCACACTCCCCACCCCACATCAAATCGTGGTAAGCAGGGTGCAGACTGCTAAAGCTTGTTGTGATCTTGAGTCCTGTGTCCAGTTCTGGGCTCCTCAATTTGATAAGGACATTGAGAGACTTGAATGTGTCCAGAGAAGGGCAATGAGGCTGGGGAGAGGTCTGGAGCACAGCCCTGGGAGGAGAGGCTGAGGGAGCTGGGGTTGCTTAGCCTGGAGAAGAGGAGGCTCAGGGGAGACCTCATTGCTCTCTCCAACTCCCTGAAGGGAGGTTGTAGCCAGGTGGGGGTTGGTCTCTTCTCCCAGGCAAGCAGCACCAGAACAAGAGGACACAGTCTCAAGCTGTGCCAGGGGAGGTTTAGGCTGGAGGTGAGGAGAAAATTCTTCCCAGCAAGAGAGGATGGCCATTGGGATGTGCTGCCCAGGGAGGTGGTGGAGTCCCCATCCCTGGAGGTGTTCAAGAGGGGACTGGACATGGCACTTGAAGCCACGGCTTAGCTAGTCAGGAGGTGCTGGGTGACAGGTTGGGCTTGCTGATCTATGAAGTCTTTTCCAACCTGATTGATTCTATGATGCCTTTTCTCCTTCTCTTGAGCCAGACCCTGAGGCAGTGCTGCTTTCAGGCCTCTCCCCCAGCAGTGAGGCTCAGCGCTGAGCAGAGCAGCCGCAGCTGCCTCGCTGCGCCGCTCGGAGGCAACCTTCCCTCCCCTTCCCCATCCCCAACAGCTCCTCGGCCTTCAGGCAGCGCTCAGAGCTCCCAGGGCAGCGGCCAGCAGAACCTCCCCCTCCCCACTTTCTCCCTTAACATCTCCACAGTGAGTAAATCTCCCCTCGGTTTAGGGCTCTCCAAGCTATTATTTTTACATTTGCAGCGGATTCCCTGGCCCCTGTTCTTAACGGTAAACCTCCAGGAGAGCTCCTCAAGTACAAGCTTTGACTTGCTGCCCAGGACCTGTGGACAAGGATGAACTGAAAAAAGAGAGAGAGAGAGAGAGAGGGGGAAAAAAAGAAGGCAACATTAATAAAGCAGGAGGTTTCTATTAAGCCTGAGGGTTGCTGGATGCTCTGCCTGTCTTGGATGCTGAAATCCTCTAGTGCAGGATAAATCTCCTGCACTTCATTTGCCCAATCTCTCCCTCAATATGTTTCAGGGGAAGGTTGCTAGCATCAGAGTAAATAATAATAATGTCCCAGCTGCCAAGGTGGGGGCTGCAGAGTGGCCTGGGCTGGGGGAGGGTAGGGGATCAGCCTGTGGGCTCGTGGCATCCTCCGCCACGGCCGGCTCGAGGGCTCAGCCCTGCCGTGGGCAGCAGGGCTTTGAGTCTGGGGAGGCTTTAATTAGCCACCAGTACAAATGGCAAGGTTAGCTCACACACTTCCTTCCCCAGCCTCTGGGTCCTCAGAGGCTGGGGAAGGAAGTGTGTGAGCTAACCTCGTGGAGGTGTTCACCGAGCCCCTCCGCAAATGCGACTCCACCTTGGTGAGAGCAAACCTCCCCCCAAGCCTCTTTCCTCCCAGCAAGATGTGTTCCCCATCTGCCTGGGAGGGAACTTGCCCTTTGCTGTCTCCTAGGAGGGCAGACTGAGGGAGTTGGGGCTGTTGAGGCTGGAGAAGGCTCCAGGGAGACCTAATTGTGGCCTCCAAGTATCTGAAGGGGGCTACAGGAAAGCTGGGGAGGGACTTTTGAGGGTGTCAGGGAGTGATAGGACTGGGGGGGATGGAGCACAATTAGAAATGGGGAGATTCAGATTGGATGTTAGGAAGAAGTTGTTCCCCATGAGGGTGGTGAGAGCCTGGCACAGGTTGCCCAGGGAGGTGGTGGAAGCCTCCTGCCTGGAGGTGTTTGCAGCCAGGCTGGATGTGGCTGTGAGCAACCTGCTGTAGTGTGAGATGTCCCTGCCCATGGCAGGGGGGTTGGAACTGGCTGAGCCTTGAGGTCCCTTCCAACCCTGACAATTCTGTGATTCTATGACTCCACTCCCAACTCATTCAAGAGTTCTTTCTTTGATGATGATGATGATCATGATGATGATCATCTTTGATGATTTTTCATCTTTCTGGTTTTCCTTGCATTGAAGGTGGCCAATCTGGGGAGCTACCTGGGCTAATCTCCTGCTTTAACAAGGCTCAAGGCAGCAGCTTGCTTTGGAGTCTGGGAGATGTGGCATCTCAGGACAGAGTCCCTGGGAAGCTGGCCCTTGGGTTTTCAGAGAATTACAGAATCATTTTGGTTGGAAAATACCTTCAAGATCATAGAATTGTTAGGGTTGGAAGGGACCTCAAAGATCACAGAATCACCAAGGTTGGAAGAGACCTCAAGGATCATCAAGTCCAACCTGTCACCACAGACCTCATTACTAAACCATGGCACCAAGTGCCACATCCAATCCCCTCTTGAACACCTCCAGGGATGGGGACTCCATCACCTCCCTGGGCAGCACATTCCAATGGCCAATCTCTCTCTCTCAGTGAAGAACTTTCTCCTCACCTCCAACCTAAACCTCCTCTGGCACAGCTTGAGACTGTGTCCTCTTGTTCTGGTGCTGCTTGCCTGGGAGAAGAGACCAACCCCCACCTGGCTACAACCTCCCTTCAGGGAGCTGGAGAGAGCAAGAAGGTCTCCCCTGAGCCTCCTCTTCTCCAGGCTAAGCAACCCCAGCTCCCTCAGCCTCTCCTCACAGGGCTGTGCTCCAGACCCCTCCCCAGAAAACTTTGCCTGTGTTTCAGACTCAATGCCTGAAGTGGCCAGAGGCTTAGAATTAAAGGACAAAAGTGCAGGTTGGTGTGTGGAGAGCTCAGGTGGCTCATCTCACAGCGGACGTCCCCTGCCGCTCCCAGGCGCTGCTGGAGGATCATCAGCTCAGCTCAGGTTCCACACCGCTGACCAGAGCAGCAGCTGCCCATCCCTTCCCTGCCCTTGATCAATACTGACCCAACCTCAGCGTTCAAGGGCATCAATTATTTATCTCTAATTGGGTTGGATGCTCCCTTGGCCTCGCTGAATCAATAAATGAGCATTGGCCATAGGGCTCTGGGTGCTCTCCGCAGAGACTTCTCACAGCAAGGCCAGGGACCACTGCTGCTGGAAAGCTTGGGAGCAGCAGAAAGCAAATCTCTTGAGGGCTCCTGGGGGTTTCCAAGAAGGCCAAGGGCATCCTGGCCTGCAGCAGGAACAGTGTGGCCAGCAGGAGCAGGGAGGTCATTCTGCCCTGTGCTCAGCACTGGTTAGGCCACACCTTGAGTCCTGTGTCCAGGTCTGGGCTCCTCAGTTTAGGAAAGATGTTGAAATGCTGGAAGGTGTCCAGAGAAGGGCAACAAAGCTGGGGAGGGGTCTGGAGCACAGCCCTGTGAGGAGAGGCTGAGGGAGCTGGGGTTGCTTAGCCTGCGGAAGAGGAGGCTCAGGGGAGACCTTGCTGTCTACAACTCCCTGAAGGGAGGTTGTAGCCAGGTGGGGGTTGGTCTCTTCTCCCAGGCAGCCAGCACCAGAACAAGAGGACACAGTCTCAAGCTGTGCCAGGGGAGGTTCAGGCTGGAGGTGAGGAGAAAGTTCTTCCCAGCAAGAGAGATTGGCCATTGGGATGTGCTGCCCAGGGAGGTGGTGGAGTCCCCATCCCTGGAGGTGTTCAAGAGGGGACTGGATGTGGCACTTGGAGCCATGGTTTAGTCAGTCAGGAGGTGTTGGGTGACAGGTTGGACTTGATGCTCTCTGAGGAATTTTCCAACCTTATTGATTCTATGATTGATTCTTTTGTGGAGAGGCTTAGCTGCAATAGCTGAGAGGCATCTGGCTTGGAAGAGGAGCTTCATAAAACCTTTGCTCCCATTGCAAGCCCTTTTCTTGTAAGCTCCTTGAGATCCATGTGAAACTTGAAGCAGTCTTACAAGGAGGGGCTGAGGGAACTGGGGCTGTTTAGTCTGGGGAAGAGGAGGCTGAGGCGAGACCTCGTTGCTCTCTGCCTGAAAGGAGGCTGGAGAGGGATGGGGCTTGGTCTCTTCTCCCTAATATCAGGTGACAGTAGGAGAGGAAATGGCCTGAAATTGTGCCAGGGGAGGGTTAGGCTGGAGATTAGTAAAGATTTCTTTCCTGAAAATGTAGCCAGGCATTGGGATGTGCTGCCCAGGGAGGTGGTGGAGTCCCCATCCCTGGAGGTGTTCAAGAGTGTGGACACAGCACTTTGGGACATGTTTAATGGCCATGGTGGTGTTAGGTCTATGGTTGGACTTGCTGACCTCAGAGTTCTTTTGCAACCAAACCAATTCTATTGCTCTGGAAGTCTGAAGCCAGAATCAGTGTCACAGAATCATAGAATCAATGAGGTAGGAAAAGACCTCAAAGATCATCAAGTCCAACCTGTCACCCATGACTTGTTCCCTCTGCATCTCATCTGCCCATCAGCAGAAGCTCTCCACCCTTGCATCTGTACCCTCAAACTGCTTTTCAAGGGCAGTAGCCACCTGTCCCATAACTCCCTGAGCACACTTCATAGTATCATAGTATCATTCAGGGTTGGAAGGGACCACAAGGATCAGCTAGTTCCAACCCCCCTGCCATGGGCAGGGACACCCCACACTAGATCAGCCTGGCCAGAGCCTCAGCCAGCCTGGGCTTAAACACCTCCAGGGCTGGGGCCTCAACCACCTTCCTGGACAACCCATTCCAGGGCTTCACCACCCTCATGGTGAAGAACTTCCTCCTCACATCCAGCCTGAATCTCCCCACCTCCAGCTTCATTCCAATCCCCCTAGTCCTCAGCAACTTGGGGTTGCTGAGCCGTGTGAGGACACCCTCAGACCCCCAGGCCGCTGGGTAACAGCCATCCACCGCCTGCCAGCAGCTGCCTTTGATAATGGAGGATCTTGGAGGACTTGCAATCCCTCCTTTTAAGCTCAGACAATCCTGAAGCATGTGTTAATGGTTTAAAGAAGCAGCCCACTGGAGAGAGCCTCATTTGTCAGGAGCAGCTCCTCCAAATTTCATCGGAGCTGAGTTAGGGCAACCCAGGCCGGAGCAAGTTAGGGCGAAGACAAGAGCACTGATGAATGGCTCACACTCCCTGCTAAAATGGTCCTCTGAAAGCTCCTTCAGATGAGGTTCTGCAGATCAGCATCAGTGAGTCCTGAGGAGAAGCAGGGCAGCTTGAAGGCTGCATTTCTGAACCCCTGTGCAGAGCCACACATCAACACAATGCCTGAGAGTGGTGCTCCTTATCCCCCCCGCCAAGCCAGCCCAGCTGCTCTAGGGAATCAAATGATGTGCTGCCACGGGTTGCAGTGACTGGAGAGACTCAGATATCGCCTTCAGAAGCCCAGCACAGCTTCTGGAACTGCATATTTCAGATAGAAGAAAATCCACCACCACTGCTCTTCCTGCAAAAGCCTTCTATGATCATGGAGTTCAAGCCTCAACCCAACCCCACCATGGCCATTAAACCGTGCCCCAGAGCGCCATGGCCACTGGTGTCAACACCTCCAGGGGTGGGGACTCCACCACCTCCTTGGGCAGCCTCTTCCAGTGCCTGACCACTTGAAATTGTTCCTCATCTCCAACCTAACCCTCCCCTGGCACAACTTCAGGCCATTCCCTCTCCTATCACCTGAAACTAGGGAGAAGAGGCCAACCCCCACCTCACTGCAACCTCCTTTCAAGGAGTTGTAGAGGGCAATGAGGTCTCCACTCAGCCTCCTCTTCTCCAGACTAAACAACCCCAGTTCCCTCAGGTGCTCCTCCCCAGCCCTGTTCTCCAGAGCTTATACCACCTTCATTGCCCTGCTCTAGACACTCTCCAGCACCTCAATGTCCATCTTGGAGTGAGGGGCTGAAACTGACCAGAGGTGTCAGAGCCTCTTCTGCACTTCCATCACCCAGACCTTGCAATGCCCATGCAGCCCCACTGCTCCCAACCCTTGGCCACTCAGTCATTCAGATCTTGCTGCAACTGCTAAACAAGACACTGCAAGGAGTTGTGCCTCCAGGGTCATGGAGGTTGAGGTACTAGCCAAGCCAGGTGAAGAACCAGGATGTACTAGCCAAGCCAGGATGTCAACACCTAAAGTTATCTACAGGTTTGGCTCCTCTAGAAGAGGAAACATAGGAAGTCTGGGCTCTGGTGGGGCAGGCAGGACACTGCAGGTCTCAGATCAAGACAGGATTAGATGACTGGGGGACATGAACACCTCCATTATAGGGACAAAGAGAACTGGGTCATCTTATCCTGGAGAAGAGGAGCCTGGGGAGGAGGGAAATCATCAATGCTTGTCAAGAGGTAGATTTTGAACAATCCCTAGGCCATTCAAATGCCCCAAAAGGATGGGTGGGGAGGCTCCAGCCAGTTCTGGACCTCCCCAGAAACCTCTTTGCCCATGTTTCAGACTTAAGCCCTGAAATGTCCATCCATGACAAATGGACAGAAGAAGCCATCACCAGGAAAGGAGCCCTCAGCCCGCCTCTTTCTCCCCCAGGAGGGTATCTTGAAGGCCACAGGCATCCCAGCTGCCAGAGCAGCCATAGGAGGCCACTTGCACAGGCATCTCAGTGGCCTCCTGATGTCACAAGCTGCTTAAGCAGACATGAACAGTCAAAACTCTTTCCCTGTCTGTGCCTTGGTCCTTTGGTAGCTGTGCTGGGACTCCTCTGGCTTCTCCTGGTATCCCCAGACCAGGAGACATACACCTGTGGGCATGGAGAGCAGGTCCCACCCCTGACCCTTCAGGCTGGTGTGGGTCTGCAATAGATCCAGCCCTGGCTCTTCAGGCTGGTGTGGGTCTGGAGTAGATCCAGCCCTGGCCCTTCAGGCTGGTGTGGGTCTGCAATAGATCCAGCCCTGACCCTTCAGGCTGGTGAGGGTCTGCAATAGATCCAGCCCTGGTCCTTCAGGCTGGTGTGGGTCTGCAATAGATCCAGCCCTGGCTCTTCAGGCTGGTGTGGGTCTGCAATAGATCCAGCCCTGGCTCTTCAGGCTGGTGTGGGTCTGCAATAGATCCAGCCCTGGTCCTTCAGGCTGCTGTGGGTCTGGAGTAGATCCAGCCCTGGCTCTTCAGGCTGGTGTGGGTCTGCAATAGATCCAGCCCTGGCTCTTCAGGCTGGTGTGGGTCTGCAATAGATCCAGCCCTGGCTCTTCAGGCTGGTGTGGGTCTGGAAGAGATCCAGCCCTGGCTCTTCAGGCTGGTGTGGGTCTGGAGTAGATCCAGCCCTGGCTCTTCAGGCTGGTGAGGGTCTGAAATAGATTCATCCCTGGCTCTTCAGGCTGGTGAGGGTCTGGGCACAGAAGGGCAAACCAAGAGAGCTACTTCTGGTTGTGAGGGCAGTGAGACCCTGCAGCAATTTGCCCTGAGAGGTTGTAGGTGTCCCCATCCTTGCCCATGGCCAGCTGGAGCTTTGAGCAGCCTGGGAGGGACTTTTTGCAAGGGCTTTTAGAGACAGGACAACAAGGAATGGATTGAAGCTCTAGGAGGGTGGATGAAGAGTGGTCTTGGTTTAAGGAGCTAGACAGGCTCTCCAGCTACTCTTGTGGTAGTAAAAGAAAAGCCCCACATGGGGGCTGGATAGACATACACACTATTATTGGAAGCCTAAAGGGCAGTGCTTCTTGTAAGACTGCTCTAGGGCTTCCTAAAGACACCCATGTCCCAAACCATGACAAATGGAGAGCTGGAAGAAACTCTTTCCAGTGAGGTTGGTGGAGACACTGGCACAGGTTGCCCAGGGAGGTGGTGGATGCCTCCTCCCTGAAGGTGTTCAAGGGCAGGCTGGGTAAGGCCTTGGGCTAGCGGCAGGTATCCCTCCCCATGGCTGGGGTTCTGGAACTAGATGATCTTTCAAGTCAAACTACTCATGAGGTGGTAGGTATTAGGTTGGACTTGCTGATCTCTGAGGTCTTCTCCAACCTGGCTGATTCTGTGACTCTCTGACAGGAGTCTCCTTGCGGGGTGGATGTTTCCTCCGCGCCACCACAGAGCTCTTCAGCCCTTGCAGCAGCCTTCCCCGTGCTGATTCTCAGCAGATGTGGTGCTAATGCCTAACAACTTAATCTCAGTGCCTTAATATAGTGCTGGGGTGTGATAAGTCCCAAATTGCTGTCATCATGGGGGTGAGGACGCTCTGGTCATTGTTCAGCACTGTCCTCCTCTGGTGATTACATGAAGGGCAGTGCATTTTCTTCCACCACTCTGCTTCCAAATTTAAAGCCATTCAGGCATTGGACACTTCTCTTTCTCTAAGGGCTTTAATGAGAGGCCAGGATGCAGATGCTGTGATAAGGCCATGACAGACTGCAAGTGGAGAAGCAATATTAAACTTGACCGATTACAGGAGGCCAAAGTCTGCCTCCAGAAGCACAGTGACGCTCAGAGCAGGGCCCCAGCAGCCCTGCTAAGCCAGCTCCTACCACCACTGGGGAGGGCAGAGCAGAGGACACAGCCTCAAGCTGCACCAGGGGAGGTTTAGGCTGGATGTGAGGAAGAAATCCTTCCCAGCAAGAGAGATGTGCTGTCCAGGGAGGTGGTGGAGTCATCATCCCTGGAGATGCTCCAAAAGGGATTGGATGTGGCACTTGGAGCCTTGGTTTAGTTGTCAGGAGGTGTTGAGTATTAGGTAATAGGTTGGGCTTGATCTCTGAGGTCTTATTCTAACCTTATTGATTCTATGATTCTATAAAGACCTTCCCAGCAAGAGAGATTGGCCATTGGAATGTGCTGCCCAGGGAGGTGGTGGAGTCACCATCACTGGAGGTGTTCAAAGAGGGATTGGATGTGGCACTTGGAGCCATGGTTTAGTTGTCAGGAGGTGTTGAGTATTAGGTAATAGGTTGGGCTTGATCTCTGAGGTCTTATTCCAACCTTATTGATTCTATGATTCTATAAAGACCTTCCCAGCAAGAGAGATTGGCCACTGGGATGTGCTGCCCAGGGAGGTGGTGGAGTCCCCATCCCTGGAGGTGTTCCAAAAGGGATTGGATGTGGCACTTGGAGCCATAATTCAGTTAGTCATGAGGCATTGGGTGACAAGTTGGACTCAATGACCTCTGAGATCTTTCTCTGTGATTCTATAAAGAACTTCCCAGCAAGAGTCATTGGCCATTGGGATGTGCTTTGCACCTCACTGTCCAGGCTTTGCTGCCAGCTCTGCCAGCTGCCAGCCTGCACTGGCAGAAGCAGGATGATGGAGGAGCCAGCAAACACAGCTTGGAAATGCCTCTATTATCCAGGGACAATGGGAAAGTGGAGATTCATCTCAGTTATCCAGTCCTGGGGACTGGGGGAAACGTTAGCTGTGCTCCTTTTCTTCCAGACTCTGCTGGACAGCTAAATCCCATCCTAAGCTTATGAAATATCACCTGCTCTTTATGGATAGAGCTGATGGATTTGCTGGTGGCCTGGACTGACATCTCTGTGGTTGCCTCTTTCTAACCCTGTGGTCTTTGGATCTGAAGGCAGCCCTGATAGAGCAGATGGAAACACAAAGGTAACTCAATCTGCCTTGCTTGGTGTCAAATGTAATAAAAAGGGGGCCCAGAGCCTGAGCCTGGGGCTGTAAATTTTCCTTCAGCACTGCTCCTGTCATCCTGCTCAGATGCTTCTCCTGCATCTTTTCCCTGCTCTGCCTGGTCCCACCACTGAGACTCGTGTGCTGTCACTTCCTCCAACTGCCAGCAAAGGATCTGATCCATTGGGATTTAATTAGTCTGGCAAGGACAGGATTACTTGATAATCTGAAACTAGGGACATCAGACAGGCAGGGTCACCAGGGAACCACAGAACTGGAAAAGGCCTTGAAGGTCCTCTTCAGCCATTGACCTAACACCACCGTGGCTGCTAAACCATGTCCCCAAGGGCCATGGCCACAGGTTTCTTGGACACCTCCAGGGATGGGGACTCCACCACCTCCCTGGGCAGCCTGTGCCAATCCCTGACCACTCTTGCAGCAAAGAAACTTTTCCTCATCTCCAACCTAACCCTCCCCTGGCCCAATTTCAGGCCATTTCCTCTTCTTCTATCACCTGATCTTAGAGAGAAGAGGCCAGCCCCCACCTCACTGCACCTTCCTTTCAGGTTGAGAGCAATGAGGTCTCCCCTCAGCCTCCTCTTCTCCAGACTAAACCACCCCAGTTCCCACAGCTGCTCCTCACCAACCCTGTTCCCCAGACCCTTCACCAGCTTTGTTTTCCTCCTCTGGCCACACTCCAGCCCCTCAGTGCCTTTCTTGGAGTGAAGGGCCCAGAACTGAATGCAGTCTATGAGGTGCAGCCTCCCCAGAGCAGGATGTGGAAGATGGAAACCAGTGAGACAAAAAGGTCAACAAGAGAGCACACCTCTGACCAGGCTTCCCCACAGAGACCCTCAGTGTCACTCAGATGCCCACCAAATCTGACTTTCACCTTGGGTCTCAGGATTTAGGTTCCTGCCCAGCTGGGTTTCTTTGTTTCTGTATTTGTTTATGTGACCTAGAGAGGGGAAAGAGGATTGGAAGAGGCTGCCCAGGGAGTTGGTGGAGTCCCCATCCCTGGAGGTGTTCAAGAAACCTGTGCCCATGGCACTTCGGGGCATGGTTTAATGGCCATGGTGGTGTTAGGTCAAGGGTTGAGGATGTTCAGTCTGGCTGTTCAGTCTGGAGAAGAGAAGGCTCTGAGGTGACCTCATTGTGGCCTTCCAGTATCTGAAGGGGGTTACAAGAAGGCTGGGGAAGGACTTCTCAGGATCTCAGGGAGTGATAGGACTAGGGAGGATGGAATGAAGCTGGAGGTGGGGAGATTCAGGCTGGATGTGAGGAGGAGGTTCTTCACCATGAGAGTGGTGAAGCCCTGGAATGGGTTGTCCAGGGAGGTGGTTGAGGCCCCATCCCTGGAGGTGTTTAAGGCCAGGCTGGATGAGGCTCTGGGCAGCCTGATCTAGTGTGGGGTGTCCCTGCCCATGGCAGGGGGATTGGAACTGGCTGATCCTTGTGGTCCCTTCCAACCCTGACTGATTCTATGATTCTATGATCTTCAAGGTCGTGTCCAAGAAAAAGGGGATGGACTTTGCTTTTGCCAAAGCCCAGGTGACAGCAGGAAGGGAGCATGGCTGATGCAGAGAACAGGCTCTGCTCTGCTCCATGTGGAATGCTGGAAGGGAGAGCCTGGCAGGACTCATCCCTGGCTTGTCTGCAGCACGGGAAACACCACCATAAGAGGCTAATTATTTCCACTTACCTAATGGCTTTGTTAAATAGTGAGGAATAAAAAGCCATCTGCACATATGCAGTGCACACAGCCTCCCCTCTGTGTCTGCTCCAACTGGCTTTGTCATGGGATGAGTGTGAGAGGAGATTCTTCCCTTTTACTCTGCTCTTGTGACACCCCACCTCGAGTTCTGTGTCCAGTTCTGCTGTCCTCACCATAAGAAGGACACAGAGCTGTTGGAGCAAGCCCAGGGGATGGCCACAAGGATGATCCAAGGGCTGAAGCACCTCTGCTATGAAGACAGGCTGAGGTACCTCAGGTTGTTCAGTCTGGAGAAGAATCCAGGGCGACCTCATTGCTGTCACACAGCATCTGAAGGGATCCTACAGGAAGGCTGGAGAGAGACTTGTCATGAGGGTGTCTAGCAGCAGAACAAGGGGGAATGGTTTGAAGCTGAGGGAGAGTAGGCTTAGACTGGATCTTAGGAAGAGGTTCTTCAGTATTAGGGTGGTGAGGCTCTGGAATGGGCTGCCCAGAGAGGTTGTGGATGCCTCTTCCCTGGGGGTGTTCAAACCCAGGTTGGATGAGGCTGTGAGCAACATGATCTAGTTGAGAGATGTCTCTGCCTGGGTCAGGGAGGTTGGAGTAGATGATCTTTGATGTCCCTTCCAACCAACCCCTAGCATTCTATGATTCTGCAGGCTGGGAGGGCCAGACCTGCTCCAGCAGCTCCATGGTGCTGGTGGCATTGGGAGTGCCACTAGCTCCATGGCTAGGGTCTCAACATCACCTTGCCAGCTGAGATGGGAGAACAAAGCTCCTACATGGGCTCAGCAGATGGGAAGGGAGGCTGCAGCTCCAGATGGGATGTGGGCCTTGCAGAAAGCTCAGCCAAAATACATTTCTGCAGCAAAGGTTTCCATCTTGGTCTGGAGAAAACCAAACCAAAACAAAGAAAACAAACCCCAGTGGGAACCTCCTCACTTTTTATCTAGAACAGATTGGTTTTGGCTTGTTTGAAGTTTTCCTGGCAGCTCAGCAGCACAAGGAAAGGGGGATGGCACTGCTTGCTTTAGTCATCTAAGTTACACAGCAGAAGAGTTAAAGGCTGGAGGACCCTAGAAGAGATAGCAGAGGGAGAGAGAGGTCCATGTCACAGCCCCACAGCAAGCACTCCTTGCTCAGCTCCCTGACTCCTCCTTCACACCCTTGTGCTGACTGAAATTCCACAGGCAGAGCGTCCCAGCCAGACACCCCCACCCTGGGCAGTGGCAGGGACCTCATCCTGCATCCCTGGGAGCTGGGAGGGCTCAAACCTGGCAGCAGCCTTGGAGAGAAGAACAGCATCTCTCCCTCCCCTCCATACACTGGAACAGGCTGCCCAGGGAGGTGGTGGAGCCAAGAAAAGCATGGCCATGGCACTTTGGGGACACTCTTTAATGGCCATGGTGGTGTTGGGTTGATGGCTGGAGTCCATGATCTTAGAAAGCTTTTCCAACCAAAGCAATTCCATGGTTCCATCCCTTCCCTGTGTAAGAGCCATTTGCCCCAGCTGAGCAATCCCAGCTCCAGGGCTGTGCTACACTGCACCTGTTTGCAGCATGCTGGGGTCCTTATCTGTGCCCAGGCACAGCTGTAATTAGAGGGGTGGATGAGGGGGGGGCTGGGAGATTGAATGTCCCAAATCACATCATCTCTATTGCTTCCTATTAAAGCATCCCATGACGTGTGCTGCAATAAACAGGCAGACAAATAGCAGCTTTAAAATGTGATCCCCACAAGCTGTTTTGAAAAGGAGTTATCTCAGCAGAGCCTTAGCTACAATTACCCCTGCTGCTGGCTCCTCTTCTGCCTCCCTCCCTGGGAAAGGCCTGAGCCAGCACCTCCTGATTTATGGGGCTCAAAGACACAGAGCACAGCCATGACAGGGGAGCTGGTTTTCAACCTCCTCCTTTATAGAGACACGGATGTCAGAGTGGGTTCAGCCCCAGATTTGCTCTCCAGCCCCAGGAAAAATGATATTGCTGGGTAGAATGTGTCTTCCAGACTCTACATGTCAGTTCTTACCTGGAGAAGCAGAAGCTGCACAGGAATCATAGAAACATTGAGTGGTTGAGGCTTGAAAGAGACCTTTAAGGTCATCATGTCCAGCCCTTAAGCCAGCATTACCAAGCCCACCACTAAACTGTGTCCCTTAGCACCACATCTACGTGGCATTTAAATCCCTCCAGGGATGGGGACTCCACCACTGCCCTGGGCAGCCTGTTCCAGGGCTTGACAACCCTTGCAGGGAAGAAATCCCTCCTGATGTCCAACCTAAACCTCCCCTGGTGCAACTTGAGGCCATTTCCTCTCATTCTATCACCTAATACTAGGGAGAAGAAACTGACCCCCATGTCACTCCAGCTTCTACTCAGAGAGTTGTAGGGAGCTATCAGGTCTCCCCTTGGCCTCCTTTTCTCCAGACTAAACAATTCCCAACCATCCACCCAACATCACCATGCCCACTCAACCACGTTCCAAGGTGCCATGGCTACACATGTTTTGAACAACTCCAGAGATGGTGACTCCACCACAGCCTTTTCCAATGCTTGACCTTATTCCAGTGGCTCTGTGCAGGAGAGGATGTGGCTAAAGGACACATGGGGAAGGGAAGGGACCAAATTGGAACCTCACAAAACCCTTCCAATATCTGGGACTCTCTTCATCCTCCTTGGCCAAATTCATGCTGCAAAGAATAGGAATCAAAGACTGAAATAGGCTGCCCAGAGAAGTGGTTGAATCATTCTCCCTGGATGTACTTAGAAGCCATCTAGAGTCATAGAACTGTTGAGCTTGGAAGAGACCTCAGAAGTCATCAAGTCCAACCACTTGTCTAGAGCTCACAATCCCACCACTACTTCCAAGCTAATACTGCTGAACCACAGGCAACCAAGAACAAGAGGACACAGTTTCATGCTGTGCCAGGGGAAGTTTAGGCTGGAGGTGAGGAGAAAGTTCTTCCCAGAAAGAGTAATTGGCCATTGGGATGTGCTGCCCAGGGAGGTGGTGGAGTCCCCATGCCTGGAGGTGTTCCAAAAGGGATTGGACGTGGCACTTGAAGCCATGGTTCAGTTAGTCATGAGGTGTTGGGTGACAGGTTGGGCTCAATGATCTCTGAGGTCTTTCCCAACCTTATTGATTCTATGATCCAATGATCCTAGGATGCAATGATTCCATGCCTCCCGAAGGCACAGGTGTGCCATGGCAGCAGGGCCATGCTGTGGCAGCAGGGCCGTGCCGTGGCAGCGGGGCCATGCCGTGGCAGCGGGGCAGTGCCGTGCGGTGCCGTGGCAGCGGGGATGTGCGGTGCGGTGCCGTGGCAGCAGGGATGTGCGGTGCCGTGGCAGCAGGGATGTGCGGTGCCGTGGCAGCAGGGATGTGCGGTGCCGCGGCAGCAGGGATGCGCGATGCCGCGGCAGCGGGGATGTGCGGTGCCGTGGCAGCGGGGATGTGCCGTGCCGCGGCAGCAAGGATGTGCGGGGCTGTGCCGTGCCGTGGCAGCGGGGCCGTTCGATGCCGTGGCAGCAGGGATGTGCGGTGCCGTGGCAGCGGGGCTGTGCCATGCCGTGGCATCGGGGCAGTGCCGTGCCGCAGCAGCAGGGATGTGCGGTGCCGTGGCAGCGGGGCCGTTCAGTGCCGTGGCAGCGGGGCCGTGCTGTGCCGTGGCAGCGGGGCCGTGCCACGCCGTGGCATCGGGGCAGTGCTGTGCCGCAGCAGCAGGGATGTGCGGTGCCGTGGCAGCGGGGCCGTTCAGTGCCGTGGCAGCAGGGATGTGCGGTGCCGTGCCGTGCCGTGGCGGCGCGCCTCTGGGAGCCCATTACCGTTTTATGGAGGTCACCCTCACCTAATTACGCCACTGTTCCGCCCAGCCCCGGCCTGACCCTGCCTGATCCCGAAACGGATTAACATGTCCTGGTCACTTGAGCGTGTGGTGCAGCGTCTGCCCGGGGAAGGGCAGGGGCTGGGGGGCGAGCTGCCTGGATCTCAATGTTAGTTTGACCCCGGGCGCTCCATCCCCCCGCGGCGAGGCCCCCGGGCGGACCTGCTGAATGGGGCTTTCATTTCCCTGACCCCAGGGGTCAGCTGTTTTCGGAGCATGAAATATGGCTGCCGCTGGACAGGAGGGGAAAGAGATAAACCTTGGCTGAGGAGCCTTAACAGGCCAATGAGCCGTGACTAATGATGATTGGGGTTTGTCTTTCCCCCGGCATAATTTATCGGGCTGCTGACCACTTAGCGCACCGCTGAGGGGGGAATTAACTCCTTCGGGAGCGGCGCCACAGGGCTCTGCCCCGGGAGCTCCTTGTCTGCTCCTTGCTCATCCTATTGAGACACTGGAGTGTGGCCAGAGAAGAGCAACGAGGCTGGGGAGGGGTCTGGAGCACAGCCCTGGGAGGAGAGGCTGAGGGAGCTGGGGTTGCTTAGCCTGGAGAAGAGGAGGCTCAGGGGAGACCTTCTTGCTCTCTCCAACTCCCTGCAGGGAGGTTGTAGACAGGTGGGGGTTGGTCTCCCAGGAAACCAGCACCTAGAACAAGAGGACACAGTCTCAAGCTGTGCCAGGGGAAGTTCAGGCTGGAGGTGAGGAGAAAGTTCTTCCCAGCAAGAGAGATTGGCCATGGGAATGTGCTGCCCAGGGAGGTAGTGGAGTCCCCATCCCTGGAGGTGTTCAAGAGGGGATTGGATGTGGCACTTGGAGCCATGCTTTAGTTGTCAGGAGGTGTTGGGTGATAGGTTGGACATGATGATCTCTGAGGTCTTTTCCAACCTTATTGATTCTGTGATTGTGATTCATAGAACAGTCTAGAGGGGAAGGGACATTGAATGTCATCTAGTTCCAACCCTTCTGCTATAGAAAGGGGAACCTCCCACCAGCCCAGGTTGCTCAACCTGGCCTTGCACACCTCCAGGGAAGGCATATCCACAACCTCCCTGAGCAACCTGTTCCAAGTGTTTCACCACCCTCACTGCAAAGAATTCCTTCCCACTCTCCAGTCTCACTCTGATGTCCTCTGTGACGCCCCAGCTGTTTCTTGCAGCCAGAAAGAGAGCCATGAAGCGTGGTGAGCCTTTTAGCTGGGGGAGCATGGCGCTGCTGGCTGGCGGGCGGCCGACGCGAGCCGCGACTGCCCCAACAAAGGAGGCGGCGTGTCAAACACTGCTCTTACATCTTCATCACAGGGCTCCATCAAGGCCTGCAGCTTTCTCCTGGGAGGAAAGCCTGAGCCCAACAGCACGTTCCCAGCAGCACTGCCATCCATCTCTGTCAGCCTGTGGACAGATGGGTGGGCAGGGATGCTCCCTCTCTTCCCGGCTGCAGTGCGGGCAGCCTGAAGAAGGATGGCAGCAGCCCCACGACCAGCAAAGGCTGCAAGAGCAGGGGTGGGTGCTAGGATCCAAGCCCTGATTTCAGTTTGGGGTTCTAATTTTGGAGGGGTTAATTGCAAAAAGTTGGATTTGTCATGGTCAGGAGCTGGAGGAGAGGCTGACACTGGAAGAGGCTGCCTAGGGAAGTTGTAGATGCCTCCTCCCTGGAGGTGTTCAAGGCTACTTTGGACAAAGTAGGAGTCGATGCTCTTTGAGGTCTCTTCCAACCTCAGTGATACTGTGAAATAGCAGCGACTGGCTTGTGAACAGCCCTGGAGGAAAGGACCTGGGGGTGCTGGTAGATGAGAAGCTCAACAGGAGCCAGCAGTGTGCACTTGCAGCCCAGAAAGCCAATCCCATCCTGGGCTGCAGCAAGGGAAGCACAGCCAGCAGGTCGAGGGAGGTGAATCTCAAAAGGTACCAGGGTTGGTTGTTGCTCTGCAGATTTCTTGCAGAAGAGATGTTTGGGAAGAGAGGGAGAAAATGCCTCCTTCTCTACCCATGCAGCAAACTGGCACCTCCTGACCTACCTTCCCAACACCATCCAAGCCAACATTCCACCTCCTGTTTCACCTCCCCTCGTGAGACACCTTCCTGTGACTGTTGTTGTTATCACTAAAGCAGTGCCCAGGCAGGAGAGACAAAAGTCACACAGCTCAGCCCTTTTCCTCCCAGGTGGAGGACCACACACGAGCATGGCTGGTGGTACCAGAGCAACCTGTACCTCAGAAACAGCAAAGATGCAGGAGATGGGGAAGAGATGGCAGCCAGCATGGGAGTAAAGATGGGAGGAATGTTAGACTGAGTCAGTGGATGGGAGGGGTGGGGGGAAAGTGGTGGTGGAACCAAAGTAAACAGGCTGAGAAAGTGAGCTCAGTGCATCCCAGGGTGGATGCAGACCTTCAGGGCTCTGCAGCCACAGTGATTAGCCAAGACATGATCCAGCCTTCTCTGGCCTGATGCAGGCTAAGAGGTCATCAGCAGGCTGATAAAACAGAGTATCTTCAGCTCCTCTTGGAGCAGGGAGGGGGGATGTGGCCAAAACTGCAAAGGTCTCTGAGCAAACAGCCTTGCCAGCCCCCAAAAGCATCAGTAGCCACTGGGCTCTGCTCTAACCCTACCCCCCACCCCCAAACCAGCCCCTTTGGGTGCAGAAGAGTCTGGCAAAGAAACTGGGCAGCTGCTTCTTCCTAGGCTGGGCTCAGATGCTGCTGTTAGAGTTTAGTTTGGGGAGGGGGAGGAAAACGGTGCAACTTTGCCCTTTTGAAGTGATATTGTTACCTGCTGTCAGGAAGCCTTAATGGATGGGAAGATGGCTCTGGGCTGGGCTGAAATTCCCGAGCCCAGCCTTGTAAAAGAAGATCTGAATGTAAAAGAGAGGGGGAAGATGTTTAACAGAGCCAAGACCTGGGGATCAAGAGGAGAGAGGAACATCCCAGCACATGGAGTTAACCCTTACAGCACCCATTGCTACAGCTCTGAAAGCTGATCTGGATAAATCCCAGGGAAAGAGCAGCACAGAATAAAGCAGGAAGGGGAAAAAATGAAAGAAAGAAGGAAGTTGAGTGTCTTTAGAAGAGTACCCTTCAAAAGCATCCCAGCTTGGGGGTTGGAAGAGGAGCTGTGGTTTGTCTTACCCTGAAACCTCTGCTTTGCTCTCCTGTGCCTCCGGGGCAGCAGCAGAGCTCCCAGCCCACGGCCGGCGTGGGATTGGTGCTGCTGCAGAATCATTAACTCGGCTACAGATGCTCGTTTGGATCAACAGCCCCTGCTGTTGTTCTGCACATGTGAGTTACTGGGGGAGCTGCTGAAAGGTTCTGGATTTATGGCCTTGGAAAATGATTTATTTTGCTAAGCCCACAGCTGATAAAGCTGGGGAAAGGCCAGGGTGTGATTTCCCTGCCCTGCCTCTCCCTCAAGCACAGCATCTCAGAGCCAGGAGCTGTGCAGAAGGGCTCCAAAAGCCAGCCACAAAACCCCCACTGCTCCCCAAAAGCCAGCCACAAACCCCCCACTGCTCCCCATGGTGGTGAGCACTGGCTATGCAGATCTGTCTCTGTCTGGCCACAGACCCAAGCAATCTGCTCTGGTCTCAGTACTGAGCCATCCTCAGAGAGGAACATAAGCAGGGTGGGATCATTTAAAGACCTCTTACCCAAAAGTTCCTGGATTCACAGAATGGTTTGGGTTGGAAGGGACCTTCAAGATCACCTAGTTCCAAACCCCCTGCCATAGGCAGGGCACCTCCCAGCAGATCAGGCTGCTGAGAGCCTCATCCAACCTGGCCTTGAAGGTCTCCAGAGAGAGGGCATCCACAACCTCCCTGGGCAACCTGTTCCAGTGTCTCAGCACCCTCAATATAAAGAATTTCTTCCTAGTCTCCAGTCTAAATCTCCCTTCTTGAAGCTCAAAGCCGTTCCACCTCATCCTAGCACTGCACACCCATGCAAAAAGTCCCTCCCCTGCTTCCTTCTTAGCCCCTTTCAGTTACTAGAAGGCTCCAGGGAGACCTTACAGCTTCTTTCCAGTAGCTGAAGGGGGCCTGACCCTGCACCCAACCTACATCATTTTGTGAGAGAAGCTGTTCACATTTTGAAAGATGAAACTCAGGAAAGGAGAACTTTGAGATTTGGGTCAGAGATTGCAGGAGGGCAGCAGCTTAGGGCCCTGTGAGCTCAGACTGATGTCCTGGCCAGCTTTGCCTGTAGTCCCAAACTGCTCCACTGACCATCCTCTCCTCTCTCATGCGCCCATCAGAGATGCTGGGGACATTTAGATCTCCCAGGCAACCAGCACCAGAACAAGAGGACAGAGTCTCAAGCTGTGCCAGGGGAAGTTTAGGCTGGAAGGGAGGAGAAGATTCTTCCCAGAGAGAGTTGTTAGCCACTGGGATATGCTGCCCAGGGAGGTGGTGAAGTCACTGTCCCTGGAGGTGTTTAAGAGGGGATTGGATGTGGCACTTGGTGCCATGGTTTAGTAGTCATGAGGTCTGGAATGGGTTGTCCAGAGAGATGGTTGAGGCCCCAGCCCTGGAGGGGTTTAAGCCCAGGCTGGATGAGGCTCTGGCCAGCCTGATCTAGTGTGAGGTGTCCCTGCCCATGGCAGGGGGGCTGGAACTAGCTGATCCTTGTGGTCCCTTCCAACCCTGACTGATTCTTGGGTGACAGGTTGGACTTGATGATCTTTGAGGTCCTTTCCAACCTTATTGATTCTATGAAGAGGGCAGATTTAGACTGGCTGTTAGGAAGGCATTCTTGCCAGTGAGGGCAGTGCCCCACTAGAACAGGGTTGCCCCACATCAGCAGTTAGCTGTGGCCACCCCAGATCCACCTCTTCAATCCCCACTGGGATAAAGCAGCTGTGGCACTCCCTGGGATCCAAGTGGTGCTCTAACTAAGGGTTACCAAAGCCCTCATTAAGCAACCCAGGGCTGGCTTTCCTGAAGGGGAGGGTGGGGAAAACCCCCAACCATCTCCCTTTACAAGTCCAGTGCCCAGGAAAAGGCTCATCTCAGGCTGTTCTAGATAAGGGAAAGAGTAGGTATGCCCTGAAATATTTCTATTGCTTCAAAGTTCATAAATCTGTTGGTTTAAAACTGTCAACAAGAAAGAGGAAATATGAGCTAGAGACATGGTTATCACCAGGAAAGGAATTTCCTCCAAAGGGAGAGCAAGACAGTAAGGCCAGGAAAGAGGGACAGATAGGGAAATACCTCTAGGAGATGTAAGGAATCTGGATGAGCCTGAGCCCTGAATAGCTTTTCATTGACTCCAGCACAAGAGGAGGATGCTCAGGGAAGGTTTGTTTTCAGCTCAGCAGAAGGAAAAGAAGAAGAAGAAGAAAAAACAGAGGTAATAGAAACCTTATGGGTTTATTGTTATTAATTGTTGGCTTGCTTTGGCTTTTTCTTTGTCAGCCTTTGAAGAAGTTCAGGGGATAGAAAGAAAGCCCTTTGATCAGCTGGCCTGGTCCTGCTCTTTGGTAGATTTGAGCTGATGTCTCCAGTCGTGTAGGAAATGGGCTGTGTGGTCTGCAGGGCATGAAGAAAGGGTCAAAACCCACGGGGAAGAGAAAGGAGATTCTGAGGAAGGACCTTTTGGGGTTAGCCTGAGGAAGGGGAGTGACCAAAAAAGGGAGGATGAAGAGGAGAGACCAAGGATTGAGGAGATGGGTGCTGGACACTGGGACTGCTTTTGGTTTGGGCAGGATGAGAGAGGGATGGCAGTGACCCTCAGAAGCAGCTTTTCCACCCAGAAGGATCCAAACCACCAACACTGCTCAACTTTGCTACCATGGCATCAGTGTCTCTCAGAACACAGCCTCCATTTAAGACCATCCAGACTCTGCCCCTGCTGGTGATGTTCATCCTTTCCCAGCTGTTGAGCATCCTGGGACATCACTGCTTGTACAAAAGGAATCCTGAATGGAATAGAATTAACCAGCTTGGGAAAGACCTTGGAGATCATCCAGTCCAACCTGTCACCCAGCACCATCGATCAACTCAACCATGGCACCAATGCGGTCTGTGGTGACAGGTTGGACTCAATCTTTGAGGTCTCTTCCAAGCTTGGGGATACTGTGATACCAAGGGCCTCATCCAGGCTCTTCCTAAACACCTCCAGTGCTGGTGACTCCACCACCTCCCTGGGCAGCACATTCCAATGGCCAAAGAAGAGCTGACTCATTCCCAAAGAGCGATGGGGAAAGGATCAGGAGTGCTCAGCACGGAATCAGGAGGTGCCTGCAGAAGAGTGAAGGGATGGGAGCCACACATGGACTGAGCACTGTGACTGCCATCACTCCAGAGGGTGGTATGGTCACTGTTAGCCATGAGGTGTTGGGTGACAGGTTGGACTTGATGATCTCTGAGGTCTTTTCCAACCTTATTGCTTGTATGATTCTATGGTACTCCATGAAGATGCTGGGCTGCCTTACAGGTGCATCCACAAACCCTCTGAGGATGGAAAGTGGCTCTGAAGCAGAGCTGTGCCTGTGCAGTCTCCCAGTGCTAATGGTGCTGAAACCTGGGCATTTGAGCTATCTGCTTTACTGCATCACCAGGCTTCAATGGTCACAGCCTGCTCTGAGCAGGCAGAACCTCCCCATCACCCCCATGCTGCCTGCTGCACCTCTTCTGGGAAATCACCAAGAGCTCCAGTTCCCAGAGCTGTCAGAGCAGCACTCAGCCCACCAAGAACACATGCCAACAAAACACATCCCAGCAGATAAAGGATCAGACAGCCTGAGCTCTCCAGCTCCCACCTGAGAGAGCAGCGCAGCAGGCCACATGCCCCCTGCCTGAATCTCATCCTCCCTCTCTCTAAAAAGGGTTCTTCTGCAAGCCCCCCACCCCCACCCCCTCCCCACCCCTTTTCCTTCTCCTTTTATCTCATTCTGCCCCGGCGTGCCCACCCTGCCTTAGGGCAAAGTTCCCAGCTCTGCCAAGCCCTCCCCAAAGGGTTCTCAGCCCCATCCACCCTGGCTCTGCTCCCTGGGGAAGTGGTAACTTGCTCCTAGGAGAATGTTTACATTCACCCATAAGTACAACTCCAGCAGTTGGCCCTAATAGTCTGCTCTGTATACTTTAGTGAGTACTTAGGGCCATTTGCTTTGAAAGCCATTATGGCTCATGTGATTTCCCTCAAAGCCTTTTGGAGGGGCTTTGTTTTGACAGGAGGGCATTAAGGGGGTGAAACTGATAGCATAAGTACCACTTACAGACTTTGATCAGCTTGGGTCATAATTCTCCTGGAGAAAGTCTTGTATATAGTAGAGGAGGAAATTAATTTTATTGCTGCTGTGGCTTTTTTCCCCCCCCCCCCCTCCTCCCCTCCCTGCTACACTTGTGCTCGGGCTTCAGGGACGTTTTCTTCCCAGCCCACTCTGCTCAGAGCTAGGGTACAAGGTGGACTGCTCCTCTTCCTCCCTTTCCCATGGCGAGGGGGTGGAAAGGGGCAGCCAGCACGGCCTGGGATTCCATCTCAGTCCCCAGGAGGATGGTTTCCTCCAACACCATAGCTTAGAGGAAGGTTTGGGTTGGAAGTGTGAGAAACAGACTCACTGCTGAAAATTTATAACCAGTTTATTGCAAAATAAAGGCAACACAGCGCTGGGCACAGAGCGAGTTTGCTAGAGGCGCACCCTGACAACACCAGGTGAACTGGTAGAGACGGCAAACATACATATTGAGGTATTAAAAGGTATATGCCCCAGCAGCTCCCACCCCTCTCCATCAGGGCTGAGACAAAACCTGCACTTTTGACCTGGCCAGTCTTTAGACCTGTTGGCACCTCACCTTTCTTTCCCAATACCCCACACAATGCAGACCATCACCAACCACTCAGCCCAACAATGGAGCCCCACAGTCCCCAGTAATTCCCCTTGCGAAAGCCAAGTATTATAACCGGTTTCTTACAGAAGGTACCTTAAAGATCCTCTTAGAGAGTCATAGAATTGTCAGGGTTGGAAGGGACCTCAAGGCTCAGCCAGTTCCAACCCCACTGCCATGGGCAGGGACACCTCACACTGCAGCAGGTTGCTCACAGCCACATCCAGCCTGGCTGCAAACACCTCCAGGCAGGAGGCTTCCACCACCTCCCTGGGCAGCCTGTGCCAGGCTCTCACCACCCTCATGGGGAAGAACTTCTTCCTCACATCCAATCTCAATCTACCCATTTCTAGTGTTGCTCCATCCCCCCCAGTCCTATCCCTCCCTGACACCCTCAAAGGTCCCTCCCCAGCTTTATTGGAGCCCCCTGCAGATGCTGGAAGGCCACAATTAGGTCTCCCCACAGCCTTCTCCTCTCCAGACTGAGCAGCCCCAACTCTCTCAGTCTGGCCTCACAGCAGAGCAGCTCCAGCCCTCTGCTCATCCTCATGGCCCTTCTCTGGACACCTCCCAGCTCCTCCAGATCTTTCCTGTAAGATAGGCTCCAGAACTGGCTGCAGTACCCCAGGTGGGGTCTCCAGCTCCAAACCCTCTGCCTCCTCCTGAAGGCTTCCTCTTCAGAGTGGATTGATAAGTGAATGCATTTCCCAGATATGCTTTGATGCTCCTTTTTTTCCTCCTTTCCTTTCTGAAAAGAAACACTGGAGGGGGGGTAGGGAAGAAATGGTCTACAAATGAGGCACAAAAGCAGAGAATTACTGAATGAGGAGAGCAGACTCAAGGAGTCTCCAGGTTAAAATAGTGAAATGAGCAAAACATCAACAGCCTGAACAGCTCCTGCTCCTCCACCACCATTTCTGCCCCCCATCCCAGAGCTGCAGGCAAAACCCTCACCAGCCAAGAGGCCACCCAGAGGAGCTCAGCCCCAGCCAGGAGCCCCAGGCAGCACCCGTGGGTGACACTGTGTGATGGTCTAATGCCCATCCTGAAAACAGGGCGGGGGGAGGGCTTGAGAGTGCTCTGCCCTCCCTGCAGGCTATTTTCCCCCTGGGAAACTGAGTCTGTTCCACTTCCCCCTCCCTGCCCAGCTAGGCTACAAACCTTTTTCAGGGAGGGCATTAACCCAGCACATACTGAAGGAGTCATCGATCATAGCCCTAACAACCGGGGGGCCACCAGGCCCCCCGGCCTTTGTTGTCACCACCACCAACACCCAGTGTGCACCAGGGGCACTCACCAGGGATGAGAGGAGGATCCTCCAGCCCACAATGGGCTCAGCTTGGGGCTGCTGCCCTTCCTGGTGGGGATTAAATAGGGGAGTGTGTGGGGAGGGCCAAGTGGCTACACCTGGGGTGGGAGGAGACTCCAGCAGAGCTCAGGTGCTCTGGGTTTGAGGGGAATGAAGGGGGAAAATGGAGCAGGTGAGGGACATTGAGGGTGTCAGGGAGTGATGGGACTAAGGGGAATGGAAAACATAGTAATGGGTAGATTGAGATTGGATGTTAGGAAGAAGTTGTTCCCCATGAGGGTGGTGAGAGCCTGGCACAGGCTGCCCAGGGAGGTGGTGGAAGCCTCCTGCCTGGAGGTGTTTGCAGCCGGGCTGGATGTGGCGGTGAGCAACCTGCTGTAGTGTGAGGTGTCCCTGCCCATGGCAGGGGGGTTGGAACTGGCTGATCCTTGAGCTCTCTAACAATTCTGAGATTCTAAAACCATTTTGCAGTTCAGGCTGGATGTTAGGAAGAAATTCTTCCCAGCAAGAGAGATTGGCCATGGGAATGTGCTGCCCAGGGAGGTGGTGGAGTCCCCATCCCTGGAGGTGTTCAAGAGGGGATTGGACATGGCACTTGGAGCCATGGTTTAGTTAATCATGAGGTGTTGGGTGATGGGTTGGACTTGATGATCTCCAAGGTCTTTTCCCACCTGGCTGATTCTATGATTCTAGGAACTAGATGATCTTAAAGGTCCCTCCCAGCCCAAACCATACTATGGAAGCAGCCTGTGTTCTGCAGGAAGAGTTAAACTTGGCCATTGGAGCTTTGGGCCACATGAGTAACACCAAGGAGAAGCTCAGCCAGTGAGGAAGAGGTGCAGGAGCCAAACTCCCCCACAAATGAGCTGGTCATAAAAGAAGCAAAGAAAAAGAGACTCCTTGAACCATCTCCCTCTGCCTTCTTTGCTCCCATTTCTGTTGTCTGCTCCGCTGGTGATCCAGCTGTCACTTTCCCTTGGTGCCACTCAGTGACAGGAGGGGAGAGGAGAGCATGGACAAGCAATCTGCAGGAGCTGATAGCCATCTGCAGTTGTCACACATCTCAGCAGCACCTTGTCAGCAGGTAGGAGCTGGCTGTGATCTGTAGCCTGCGGTCGACAAGGATGTTCCCTCCTCTGAAGAGAAGCTGCTGATGCCACCCAGGAGTGCAGAGCTGTCTGAATCTGTTCCCCCTGTCCCAAAACTCTATCAGCTCAGGGTCTGGTTCTCTCCTCTCTGGGGGACTGCAGATAATTACTTGGTGGTGAATGGTGCCACAGCCAGCTGGCAGCCAGCCACCAGTGGTGTCCCCAAGGGATCAGTGCTGGGCCCTAGCCTGTTCAATATCTTTATTGATGGTCTGGATGAGGGCACTGAGTCCATCATCAGTAGATTTGCAGATGACAACAAGCTGGGGGCAGGAGTTGATCTGTTAGAGGGTCGGAGAGCTCTGCAGAGGGACCTTGCCAGGCTGAACAGATGGGCAGAGTCCAAGGGCAGGAGATTGAACACATCCAAGTGCCAGGTGCTGCACATTGGCCACAGCAACCCTAGGCAGGGCTACAGGCTGGGGGCAGAGTGGCTGGAGAGCAGCCAGGCAGAAAGGGACCTGGGGGTACTGGTTGATGGTAGGCTGAACATGAGCCAGCAGTGTGCCCAGGCGGCCAAGAAGGCCAATGGCATCCTGGCCTGCAGCAGGAACAGTGTGGCCAGCAGGAGCAGGGAGGTCATTCTGCCCTGTGCTCAGCACTGGTCAGGGCACACCTTGAGTCCTGTGTCCAGTTCTGGGCTCCTCAGTTTAGGAAAGATGTTGAGATGCTGGAAGGTGTCCAGAGAAGGGCAACAAAGCTGGGGAGGGGTCTGGAGCACAGCCCTGTGAGGAGAGGCTGAGGGAGCTGGGGTTGCTTAGCCTGGAGAAGAGGAGGCTCAGGGGAGACCTTCTTGCTCTCTCCAACTCCCTGAAGGGAGGTTGTAGCCAGGTGGGAGTTGGTCTCTTCTGCCAGGCAAGCAGCACCAGAACAAGAGGACACAGTCTCAAGCTGTGCCAGGGGAGGTTTAGGCTGGATGTTAGGAAGAAGTTCTTCCCAGCAAGAGAGATTGGCCATGGGAATGTGCTGCCCAGGGAGGTGATGGAGTCAGCATCCCTGGAGGTGTTTAGGAAGAGCCTGGCTGAGGCCCTTGGTGCCATGGTTGAGTTGATCAGATGGTGCTGGGTGAGAGGTTGGACTGGATGATCTCAAAAGTCTTTTCCAACCTGGTTAACTCTATTTCTCCTCCACTCTATTCCTCCTCCACTCTATTCCTCCAGGGTAAACACTTCACATGGAGGGAATTCCTCCTGACCATGTGGCAGCCAAGTTGTTTTTGGTCTGGGGATTTTCTGAGGAGCCTGATGTCAGCTCAGGAATAGAATCCTAGAATAGCTTTGCTTGGCAGAGGCCTCCAGCATTGAGTCCAGCTGTTAACCCAACACCACCATGGCCCTTAAACCAGAGCCCCAAGTGCGTTGTCCACATGCCTGTTGAACACTTCCAGGGATGGTGACTTCACCACCTCCCTGGGCAAGCTATTGGCAGAGATGCCTGAAAGAAGGTGCTGCTGAGGCTGACAGTTCAGGGAAGGATTAAGTTGAAGGTGAATGTCACTCCAGGAGGAGCAAGGAAAGGAGAAGGAAATCAGGGGAGCAGATGGCAGGACCCTGGCTGGTGTAAAGAATGAATCCTTGAAGCACTGGGAGGGGGGGAAGAAGGTTTGTTGTTGTTGTTGGTTTTGGAGGGGTGGTGGTGTGGGTGATGGTGGGGGGTAGTGGGGGGTGTGTGGTGGTGATGATGGTGGAGGAGGTGATGGTGGGGAGGTGGGGGGGGTAGTGGTGGAGTGGTGGTGGTACCCTGGTGGTGGTGGTGGGGTGGTGATGAGGGGTGGGGTGATAGGGGTGGAGCTGTCTGGGTGGTGGTGGTGTGGTAGTGGTCTGGTGGTGGGGTGGAGGTGATGGTGCTGTGGTGGTGGTACCCTGGTGGGGGGGGGAGTGTTGTGGTGGGGGCACGGTGGTGATGATGGTGGTGGTGGTACCCTGGTGGTGGGGGCAGTGGTGTTGTGGGGGTTTTGGTGTTGTATTGGTGGGGGGGTGGGGGTGGTGGTGCAGCGGTGGTGTTGGGGTGGTTGTGGTGTTGTGGTAGTGTTGGTGGTGTGGTATTGGTGGGATTGTGGTGGTGTTGGTGGGGTGGTATTGGTGGGGTGGTGATGGTGGGATTGTGGTAGTGGTGGTGGTGTGGTAGTGGTGTGGTGGTGATGGTGGGATTGTGGTGGTGTTAGTGGTGGGGTGGTGATGGTGGGATTGTGGTGGTGTTGGTGGTGGGGTGGTGATGGTGGGATTGTGGTGGTGTTGGTGGTGTGGTAGTGGTGGGGTGGTGATGGTGGGATTGTGGTGGTGTTGGTGGTGGGGTAGTGGTGGGGTGGTGATGGTGGGATTGTGGTGGTGTTGGTGGTGGGGTGGTGATGGTGGGATTGTGGTGGTGTTGGTGGTGTGGTAGTGGTGGGGTGGTGATGGTGGGATTGTGGTGGTGTTGGTGGTGGGGTGGTGATGGTGGGATTGTGGTGGTGTTGGTGGTGGGGTGGTGATGGTGGGATTGTGGTGGTGTTGGTGGTGGGGTAGTGGTGTGGTGGTGATGGTGGGATTGTGGTGGTGGTGGTGGGATTGTGGTGGTGTTTTCCTCCTCCCACCCTCCTCCCGAGCTGGCAGAAAGCCAGCATCCTTGCATTTCTTGACTGCTCAGTTCCAAAAAGGGGTGGGGTGGGGAAACACCCAAGCCAACCCCAAACCCCCAACACATCTTAGAGCCATCAACAAACTCCATTGGGGCTGCAAAGCTGATTTGTTTTGAGCTGAGAGTAGAAAAGGAATGTCAAGGAGAAGCCGTTTCCAAGCAGCAAAGTCCATCCTCTGCGTGGGGGGAAATGGCAAAAGGGCACACTGACATTTACCTCTTCCCCCCCCCCACCTCCTCCTCTCTCCCCTTGGTTCCTGAACACAAATTTGCCAAAGCCAACAGGCTGTTGTTTGCTGATGGAGATCTGCTTTGACAGGGTTTTTCCAGCCCGGCTTGGCTAGCTCCGCGCAAACGTTTCCGCTCTGGGTTCCAGGCTGGGTTTGGCAGGGGTTTGAGGGTGAGGATAGGGAGAAGGGGCTGGGCTTTTTTTTCTTTTCAGGGCCCACCAGTGATGCATCACCCTGTCAAAGGACCCAACTCCTGCTTCCAGGCAGGCCTCAAAGCAAGGTTGGCTCTGCCTGGCCTGGGCAGGGAGTGAAGCTCTCCCTGAAGGTGAAATGCTGACAGGAGATGGATTAGGGCTTGATGGCTGCTGACCCAAAGTGAGGTCCCAGTTCAGGCTTCACATGGGATGGGATCCTTTTTCTGCATCCATTTCCTACTGCCTCTAGCAATAGAGTACCTCCTGGTGCACAGACCATAGAAGCAATAAGGTTGGAAAAGGCCTCAGAGATCATCAAGTCCAAGCTGTCACCCAACACCTCCTGATGACTAAACCATGGCTCCACATCCAATCCCTTTTGGAACACCTCCAGGGATGGGGACTCCACCACCTCCCTGGGCAGCACATTCCAATGGCAAATTACTCTCTCTGGGAAGAACTTTCTCCTCATCTCAAGCCTAAACTTCTCCTGGCACAGCTTGAGACTGTGTCCTCTTGTTCTGGTGCTGAGTGAAGAGGCCATCCTCCACCTGGCTACAGCCTCCCTTCATGTAGTTGTAGAGAGCAAGAAGGTCTCCCCTGAGCCTCCTCTTCCCCAGGCTAAGCAGCCCCAGCATGCTCAGGACTGGCTTGGAGGTTCACTCAGGCTGTGTTCAATTTGTGGCCCATAACCATCTTCTATCTGGAAAGGTGGAGTAAGATACCTCTAGGAGCAAAGCTCTCAGAGGCTTTAGTTCAGCTGGGCTGATGTGCAGCTGCAGCCCACCCAAAGGGCCCAACACAGCCCATGTGGGACACCCCTGGCTTTCAGGGGTGGTTCTGCCAGGCTACAGGACTCTCCTCCAGGGTTTTCTGGGTGTCTTTTCTCGTTGTGATGCAGTTCCTGGATCACTGCAGGAATACCAAATGAAGAGAGGAATTTTGTCTGGCTCTAGCCAAAGGCAAGGGAAGTGTCTGCTTGAGCTGTTTGTGCTTGTTCTATTGTCCTTGGCAAAAGGCTGGTGCCTCCTGAGATGGTTAAGGAGGTGGAAAGATTCCTCTTGAGGAGCTGATCCATCTTTTCATTATGGTTAGACTAAACATCAGCTTAGGCTAGACATCGCTTTTAGGTTGCCAGTGTTAGGTGGGATTAATCCCACTCCAAATGCCTCACAGAAACGAGCTATGGGGAATAGAGAGTGACCATCTTCTCCCACTCTACCTTCACCCATGCTCCATTTCGTTACCAAAAGCTGTGGTGGCCTTCCAGGATCTGCAGGGGGCTCCAAGAAAGCTGGGGAGGGACTTTTGAGGATGTCAGGGAGGGATAGGAGTGGGGGGGATGGAACAAAACTATAAGTGGGTAGATTGAGATTGGATGTTAGGAAGAAGTTCTTCCCCATGAGGGTGGTGAGAGCCTGGCACAGGTTGCATAACCAGCAGGTCAAGGGAGGTGATTCTCCCTCTCTACTCCACTCTGGTGAGATCCCACCTGGAGCTCTGTGTCCGGTTCTGGAGCTTCTGTGCCAGGAAGGATCTGGAGGTACTGGAAGGTGTCCAGAGAAGGGCCATGAGGATGAGCAGAGGGCTGGAGCTGCTCTGCTGTGAGGACAGACTGAGGGAGTTGGGGCTGTTCAGTCTGGAGAAGAGAAGGCTCTGAGCAGACCTCATTGTGGCCTTCCAGGATCTGAAGGGGCTCCAAGAAAGCTGGGGAGGGACTTTTGAGGGTGTTAAGGAGTGATAGGACTGGGGGGGATGGAAAAAAACCTAGAACTGGGGAGATTGAGATTGGATGTTAGGAAGAAGTTGTTCCCCATGAGGGTGGTGAGAGCCTGGCACAGGTTGCCCAGGGAAGTGGTGGAAGCCTCATCCCTGGAGGTGTTTGCAGCCAGGCTGGATGTGGCTGTGAGCAACCTGCTGCAGTGTGAGGTGTCCCTGCCCATGGCAGGAGGTTGGAACTGGCTGATCCTTGAGGTCCCTCTCAACCCTGACCATTCTATGATCTGCAAGGATTTCTCTCTCCCTTTCCTGCTGTAAAAAACAAAGAACCAAAGTCGAGAGAGGGGCATGGGGGTGGGGGGGGGAGGGGGCAAGAAAAACTATAAACTAAACCTCAACTGTGTCTCTGAGAACAGCAGGTTTTCAGCTCAGGCATTGTCTGCTGAAATGTGATCTACTTTTTCCTCTATGCAAACAGATTCCCCAAACAATTGGGACTTTAATCCAGGAGAGTGCAACATAGCTGCACTTTGCTTAAGCTTAACCAGCTGCAGCCAAGTGTCTCAGCTCTGCTGGCTGTGTGGCCCTCCTCTGCCGTCAACAGGCCGTAGATGTATGGAGAGAGATCCCCACCACACAGCTTGGTTGGCTTCAAAGGGCACTCAGATATCTATCTTGGAGAGCTGCAGCGTGCCAAGACACACAGCAAGTCGTTTCTTGCCTCGGAGTGCAGCCCTGGCCCCGTACCAGCTGCGGGAACTGGGACCCTGCTCCATCACCACGGTGTTTCTCAGCTGCTTTGCTGTAACAGGAGAATGAAAAGGTCTCAGATCCACTCCTCTGGCCTCAGTGAATACAACTGCCAGTTACTGAGCAGGGAGATTGCAAACAGATTCCCCAGTGAACCTGGAAACCCAGCACTCCTCAACACAACCTCCTCAGGTTGGACTCGCTGAGCTCAAAGGTCTCTCCCAGTCTGGTTAATTCTATTCTCAGCTTCAGCTTTTGGAGCTGCACAGACATTGCTGGGTCACAGGAGCTTAGAATAGACCAATTTAATAGAATAAACCAGGTTGGAAGAGACCTTCAAGATCATCATGTCCAACCCATCAGCCAATCCAACCCACCTAAACAACTAACCCATGGCACCAAGCACCCCATCAAGTCTCCTCCTGAACACCTCCAATGATGGCAACTCCACCACTTCCCCAGGCAGCCCATTCCAGTGGGCAATCACTCTCTCTGTATAGAACTTCTTCCTAACATCCAGCCTAATCAGTACCCTCAGTACCAGCCTGTCAGTACCCTCAGAGCAGCAGGGCTCAGCAGAGCACAGCTCTGGCCTTTGCTGTCCCATCCTGCACACCAAAGTCTACATCCAGTGAGTATCATAGAACCAACAAGGTTGGAAAAGACCTCAGAGATCATCACAGTCCAACCTGTTACCTAATACCTAACACCTCCTGACAACTGAACCATGGCTCTAAGTGCCACATCCAATCCTTTTTTGACCACCTCCAGGGATGGTGACTCCAACACCTCCCTGGGCAGCACATCCCAAAGGCCAATCATTCTCTCTGAAGAATTTCTTCCTAACATCCAGCCTGAACCTCCCCTGGCACAGCTTGAGACTGTGTCCTCTTGTTCTGGTGCTGGTTGCCTGGGAGAAGAGACCAACCCCCTCCTGGCTACAACCTCCCTTCAGGGAGTTGGGGAGAGCAAGGTCTCCCCTGAGCCTCCTCTTCTGCAGGCTAAGCAACCCCAGCTCCCTCAGCCTCTCCTCCCAGGGCTGTGCTCCAGACCTCTCCCCAGCCTCATTGCCCTTCTCTGGACACATTCAGACCCTCACAGAGTGCTGTGGTTGGATCCATGAGAGGTAGCTAAGCAAGCAAGTGCACAACCAGGAGTTCAAACGTGTCCATGCAGGGGAATTCAGAGGGGAATCTGCAACTCAGACTGAAACCAGCCAGCCTAAAGCTCCATTTTTCACTCAGCCAAAGCTGATGAAATGTCTCCCTTCACATCCCCACATCTCTCCTGCATGCAAGAGATTTATCTTGCTTGAAACCATCTGAATGTTCCCACAGGGACTTTGCAGTGCAGGTCTGCTCTCCAGCAAACAAGCAAACTGCAAAGCCAAGCCATGCTCAGGTCCTGCCTTGCCCAGAAGCACAGGAGGTCTTGAAGCTGGTGCCAAGGGTTTCCCTTGGGTCTGCAGCTGATTCACAGTTAGGACCAAACTCCAACTGTATTTCACCACAGGCAAGACCAAGGACCTCAGCAAAGCTCCTTCCCTCCCATCTTGGTAGACCTGAGGACACTGCACCATGAAACAACTTCTTAACAGCATTCAGCCACTCTGGCTACTCCCCCAAGGGCTGGAAAGAAGTCTCCGAGCTTAAGAGCCAAAAAGCAGCTGTGGCATTTTGTGGCCAACCCTATGTGCTCTGGCAGCAGCAGATTCTACCAAGGGGTTACAGGCTGCTGGACCTCCCTGGTGTGATGAGACTCAGCTGCTGGAGGCAGGAGAAAGCACTTCAGATAAGAGGCCAGGAGAGAAAGGGAAAGGAAGGAGAGAAAGGGAAAGGAAGGAGAGAAAGGGAAAGGAAGGAGAGAAAGGGAAAGGAAGGAGAGAAAGGGAAAGGAAGGAGAGAAAGGGAAAGGAAGGAGAGAAAGGGAAAGGAAGGAGAGAAAGGGAAAGGAAGGAGAGAAAGGGAAAGGAAGGAGAGAAAGGGAAAGGAAGGAGAGAAAGGGAAAGGAAGGAGAGAAAGGGAAAGGAAGGAGAGAAAGGGAAAGGAAGGAGAGAAAGGGAAAGGAAGGAGAGAAAGGGAAAGGAAGGAGAGAAAGGGAAAGGAAGGAGAGAAAGGGAAAGGAAGGAGAGAAAGGGAAAGGAAGGAGAGAAAGGGAAAGGAAGGAGAGAAAGGGAAAGGAAGGAGAGAAAGGGAAAGGAAGGAGAGAAAGGGAAAGGAAGGAGAGAAAGGGAAAGGAAGGAGAGAAAGGGAAAGGAAGAAAAGAGAGAGCAAGCATGCTGGATATTCAGTGCTGTCAGTCACAGCTCTCACAGGGTCCCTGTGGAAGAGGCTGGAGCCAAAAACGTCCTCACTTGTGTTCCTCCAGGCAGGGCAGTCAATGTCCTCAGCTGTGCTGCATGTACAGGACACTCCTCGCTGGCTGGTTCACACCCTCCCCAGGGAAGATGCCTCCAACACCTCAGCTGCTGACCCAAGGCAATGCAGAGAAATTCCAGCTGACAATTTATTGATAACATCAAGCAACACTTGAGCTTCTCTGTGGACCTGAGCACTCTCTGCTCAGGAGGAGACAGGTGGTGGGAGAAAAGGATGTTCCTTTGAAGTCCCACCTGGCCTTACACTTTCCTTCCTGCCACTTCCAGGTTCCTTCATCGAGGACAATCGATGTGGCCCAGCCCTCCCTCCCCTTGCTGACAGCTGAGGCATAACTTCAGGGCTCTGCTTGGATGCAGGAGCAGGTGTTGAGCTGATAAGGCAGTAAAGGGAAGAAACTCCAGGCATCTTGTACCAAGCAGACTTTTAGTGTTGAGTTTCTTGGCTTGTCTCTTGCCTGAAGGGAAGAAAGAGGGGAAGCAGAGCTCAGGAGATCAAATGATTGCTATAAACCAGGCCAAGCAGCTGGTCAGCAGGGCAGTGCTGGATGCTATCATGGACAATCCAGCCCCAAACACCAGCCAAAATATTCAGCTGGATCGTTTTTCCTTGAAGACCATCCTTGTTGTCACATTCCAGCCCTTGGGAAGGGAAAGCTGGTGGCAAGGAGCTGTGTTTCCTGCAGCACTCAGACAATCAACCAGGTTGGAAAAGACCTCAGAGATCAACAAGTCCAACCTGTCACCCAGCACCTCCTGCCAACTAAACCATGGCTCCAAGTGCCACATCCAATCCCCTCTTGAGCACCTCCAGGGATGGGGACTCCACCACCTCCCTGGGCAGCACATTCCAATGGCCAATCTCTCTTGCTGGGAAGAACTTTCTCCTCCCCTCCAGCCTAAACTTCGCCTGGCACAGCTTGAGACTGTGTCCTCTTGTTTTGGTGCTGCTTGCCTGGCAGAAGAGACCAACCCCCTCCTGGCTACAACCTCCCTTCAGGGAGTTGGAGAGAGCAAGAAGGTCTCCCCTGAGCCTCCTCTTTTCCAGGCTAAGCAACCCCAGCTCCCTCAGCCTCTCCTCCCAGGGCTGTGCTCCAGCCTTGTTGCCCTTCTCTAGCCACATTCAGGAGCCTCAATGTCCTCAATGTTGTCCTCTCAGTGTTGTAGTTTTGCCTGTAAATACAGCTTCCATTTGCTTCCAACTGAGCTGGGCTGGCAAAGTTAATGTTGGGGGGGAGAAAGGGGCAATTTCAACCCAGCAGCCAGGGCAAACAGAAGGCAGCAGGCAGGGGAGGAGGGAACTGGCTCCGAGGGCTCTGAGCCGGCTGCCGAGCAGCCAGCCGCGAGGGCAGCTTCCGAGGGCTCACTGCCGCTTTGTAGAGAGGAGGGAGAGACCTCCAGAGCAAAGCCTTGACTCCAAGCCAGGCCCAGGCAGTGTGCTGCTTTGTATTAATTTGTGTAACTTCAGGAGTGAGCTGTGCTTGGCTTGGGTCTGAACCTTAAACGAATTGTTAACACGTTTTTATGAAGGGAGGAAGGGGAGGAGGTGCTGCGAGCTGGGGAGGCTGCCTGGGTGGGGGTTGAAGCAGAGGAAATCAATCAGGGGCTTGAGCTGGGTTTGTTGGGGCTTAGAATGGAATAGAACAGAATGGAATAGAATAGGTTGGAAAAGACCTTGGAGATCATCCAGTCCAACCTATCACCCAGCACCATATAATCAACTAAACCATGGCACCAAGGGCCTCATCCAGGCTCTTCCTAAACACCTCCAGGGATGGGGACTCCACCACCTCCCTGGGCAGCACATCCCAATGGCCAATCTCTCTTGCTGGGAAGAACTTTTTCCTAACATCCAACCTAAACCTCCCTGGCACAGCTTGAGACTGTGTCCTCTTGTTCTGGTGCTGGTTGCCTGCGAGAAAAGACCAACCTCCACCTGGCTACAACCTCCCTTCAGGTAGTTATAGACAGCAAGAAGGTCTCCCCTGAGCCTCCTCTTCTGCAGGCTAAGCAGCCCCAGCTCCCTCAGCCTCTCCCCCCAGGGCAGTGCTCCAGTCCCCTATTCATCCTCATAGCCCTCTGCTGGACCTTCTCCAGCAGCTCCCTGTCCCTCTTGAACTGGAGAGCCTAAAAATGAATGCAGCACTCAAGATGAGGTCTCACCAGGGCAGAGTAGATCACCTCATCCAATCCACCCACAGCAGGTTCACAATGTCCAGGTGGGTTTGGAATCTCTCCAGAGAAGGAGACTCCACAACTTCTCTGGGCAGCCTGCTCCAGGACACTCACAACAAAGCAACTTCGATAAGGAAGATGAATTCATGTGCTGCATCAGTGCCTTCACAGGGGGTGGAAAGTCTGCCTGATGTCTGAAGTCTTTGAGGAATCCTCATGCAGCAGCTGCCAAACACCAGTTTGGAGGTGGCTGGATGCAGGATGCTTTGCTGTGCCAAGGGCTGCCCAATGTACTTTGTAATGGAGGAGGATGTGGCTGGGAGCAACCTGCTGTAGTGTGAGGGGTCCCTGGCCATGGCAGGGAGGTTGGAACTGGCTGATCCTTGAAGTCTCTTCCAACCCTAACAGTTCTATGATTCTAATTCTATGAGTACATCCACCATCTGGGCTTCCTGCTCCTACCCCTCTCCCATCCTTTCCAGACACAGGTGGTTGGGAAACACAACCTCTCACAGCTATTTCTTCATCCTGTTAGCAGTGGCAAAGGGGACTCTGCTGAAGTTCATTGCTGGGGAGCAGAGAAAAGAGAAGTGAGAAGACTCTGGGGTTTCCTATGAAGATCTGAAGCAAGTTGGCTTTCATTAGGAGTGGAGTAGAATGGAGTAGAATGGAGTAGAATGGAGTAGAATGGAGTAGAATGGAGTAGAATGGAGTAGAATGGAGTAGAATGGAGTAGAATGGAGTAGAATGGAGTAGAATGGAGTAGAATGGAGTAGAATGGAGTAGAATGGAGTAGAATGGAGTAGAATGGAGTAGAATGGAGTAGAATGGAGTAGAATGGAGTAGAATGGAGTAGAATGGAGTAGAATGGAGTAGAATGGAGTAGAATGGAGTAAACCAGGTTGGAAGAGACCTTTGAGAACATCAAGTCCAACCTATCATCCAACACTATCTAGCTCTCACTACGGTGAGTTCCCCTCCTGCAGTCCACTGCCTTCTGTTGTTGGGAAAGTGAGGTCAGAGAGCTACAGAAGAGACATGCCAAGGAGAGGTCACTTTGGTGGCCTCTGCAGTGAAATTCCAAGATTCATAGGATGATTTGGGCTGGAAGGGGCCCTAAAGGTCGTTTGAGTTCCAACCCCCCTGACAGTGGCAAGGTCACCTTCCACTAGACCAAGTTGCTCAAGGCTTCATCCAACCTGGCCCTGAACACCTCCAGGGAGGGAGCATCCATAACCTCTCTGGGCAACAGGTTCCAGTGTCTCACCACCCTTACCATAAATTACTCCCCTTCCTCTGTTCTGCAGCCTCCAGAATGACAATCTTCAGATGCCTGCATGGATAAGAGGGAGAGAAAGAGAGAGAGGAGAGAGCCAAAGAAAAAGGTGGTGCAGATCCACAGGCTCTCCAAGGCTTTGCTTACCACACAGCAATCAGGTCTCCAGTGAACCATGGGATGGTTTGGGTTGGAAGGGACCTTAATGATCATCCCATTCCAACCCAGTGGAGGCAACAGAGCATCTCCTGCAGCAGAGTGAAGGCAGCTTCCTGACTGTGTAAGAGAGGTGTAAATAATAGCGAATAAGAAAAGAGATCCAGGCCAAGAGAAACCTCAGGTGGGGAAAATTCACACTGCTGCCTGCTCCTGAGCTCTTCAAAGCCAAACCCTCCCAGCCAGGAGACAAATCAGTTCTGTTATTTTTCCCTTCCCCCCCCCCCCCCCCCCCCCCCCCCAAAATCCAAGCCATTCATCTTGGAAGGGGAAACTCAGACTGGAAAAGCAATGGGCTGAATCTGGGTGCTTCCATGACGGGAGGCTGGTGTTAGAGTGTGAGTCAGGAGAGGCCCTGCAGACTGAGTGACCAATTCCTGGGGCCCTTCCAAGGATTAGTTAAGCTTTTCCATATTTTGGAGGCCTCCATTTTGACTTTGGCCAGTGCAGTGACTGATGGTGCTGAAAACACACACTGACAACCCCCCCCCCCTGGAAAATATGTGCTTGGGAATGTCTCTGGATTGCTGTTCAGAGCGAGCTGCTGGCTCGCTGGAGATGGAGCCATAGAATCAATGAGGTTGGAAAAGACCTCAGAGAGCATCAAGCCCAACCTGTCACCCAAAAAACTCATGACTAACTAAGCCATGGCTCCAAGTGCCACATCCAATCCCTTTTTGAACACCTCCAGGGATGGGGACTCCACCACCTCCCTAGGCAGCACATCCCAATGGCCAATTACTTGTTCTGGGAAGAACTTTCTCCTTACCTCCAGCTTAAACTTCCCCTGGCACAGCTTGAGACTGTGTCCTCTTGTTCTGGTTGTCTGGGAGAAGAGACCAACCCCCACCTGGCTACAACCTCCCTGCAGGGAGTTGGAGAGAGCAAAAAAGTCTCCCCTGAGCCTCCTCTTCTCCAGGCTAAACAACCCTTAGGCTAGATGCCTCTTTGATCCAAGCTAGCATGCCTCTCCTGATGTAGTATGTCATAGAATCAATAAGGTTGGAATAGACCTCAAAGATCATCAAGCCCAACCTGTCACCCAAAAAGTCATGACTAACTAAACCCTGGCTCCAAGTGCCACATCCAATCCCCCCTTGAATACCTCCAGGGATGGGGACTCCACCACCTCCCTGGGCAGCACATCCCAATGGCCAATTCCTCTTTCTGGGAAGAGCTTTCTCCTCACCTCCAGCCTAAACTCCCTTGGCACAGCTTGAGACTGTGTCCTCTTGTTCTGGTGCTGCTTGCCTGAGAGAAGAGACCAATCCTCACCTGGCTACAACCTCCCTTCAGGGAGTTGCAGAGAGCAAGGAGGTCTCCCCTGAGCCTTTTCTTCTCCAGCCATTCCCACCTGAGGTATGGCTGCTGCTGGGAGGGACTGAATGACCCAAGGAAGTGGTTTGGTTTCTCCTCTAAGCTGAGCAAACTCTCTTCACCTAGCCACCACACTCTTGGCTCCTGAAGTACAGAGCCAAATTTGTGCTGTCCATAGCTGCAGAGGGCGCAGGACACCTTGAAATGCTCCCTGGGGCCAGAAAGCCCAGGTTTATTTGGGGAGACTTTCACCCTCATGGGCAGGGAGGAAGGAGCAACACCTTAAGCCTTACTCTGTGGGGTTAAAAGGAGCAAGGAGAGAGGTTGGGACCAAGCAGCTGCTGCGCAGGGGCCGCTGCAACGTGGGACTGTGTGGTTTGTGGGAGCTTAGGAAACACAACATCGCTCAGCAGAGGAGAGCTCATGGAGGCCTTGGGCTCTTCTAGGAGACAATTAAAGTTGACCTGGATAAACTCAGGGGGTGGTGGTCTGATGGAATTTGAACCAAGGGATGGATCCAGACCGTGCAGGGATGAGTCCCAGCAGCAGCAGCAGGGAGTTGTTGTGTAGGTTGGGATTTGTTACCTTACCCTGCACAGAGTTCCACATCACCAGGCAGGGGGAGAAAAGAAATAAAACATCTTGAAAAACAGATTCTTGAAGCCAATGGACCTGAGATGTCAACACCAGCACCACAGCACAAACTCCAGCTCATCTGCAGCGCTGCAAGTCCCAGGGGGGTAGGGAAAGCAGACTTCCAGCAGCCCCGGGCTGCCAGAGGAGATTGCAGAGAGCCTGACCTGAAAGAAAAGGAGGGAGGGGGGGGGAAAGAGAAAGACTAGAAGTGGAAGGGTTCACCATGTGGCTTCTAAGCTCACCAAAGGTCACATTTCCTGGCTGGTCTTTGCAAATGTGAGTGTCAGACGTGGGCTTTATTTAGAGCAAATGAAAGCTCAAGTAATTACATGGCTGCAGGAGCCAGGACTCTAAGAAAAACACCAAGTGTTTCAAGGGCTGCCATCAGTGCCTGTGGAAAATGAATGAGTCATGGTGTCTTTTTGGACTCCTGGCTGGGGGAGGGAGGCCAGGGCAGGCACTGGAGAGCGGTGGGGAGCGTGCTCACACACTCGTGTGTGCGCCTGGGAAGCCGCTGGGCAGCGTCGCGGTGCTGGGAGCAGTGGAAGCTGGCACGGCCAGGAGCAGGGCAGGAGAGCCTGGGGTGGCCCTGAGCTACCTGCCTGGGGTGCAACACTGCAGCAGTCTGGGCCAGGAGCAGGAAGGTGATGAAAAGGGGGTCCCAGGGCTTGCAGGACAATGTGCCACTCAGTCCTGGGAGCGTGTGTTGGAGGGAATTCGCTGGGAACCAGCACCTGGGAGCGTTGAAGGGAGGCAAAATCCCTCTTTTCCTGGGCAAAGTCATTTGGAGAGGGGACAGAGAAGGGCAGTGAAGCTGGTGAGGGGTTTGGAGAGCATGTCTTAGGGGGAGAGGGCTGAGGGAAGGAGGGAGGGGGAGAGGGCTGAGGGAAGGAGGGAGGGGGAGAGGGCTGAGGGAAGGAGGGACGAGGAGAGGGCTGAGGGAAGGAGGGAGGGGGAGAGGGCTGAGGGAAGGAGGGACGAGGAGAGGGCTGAGGGACGGAGGGAGGGGGAGAGGGCTGAGGGAAGGAGGGAGGGGGAGAGGGCTGAGGGACGGAGGGAGGGGGAGAGGGCTGAGGGAAGGAGGGACGAGGAGAGGGCTGAGGGAAGGAGGGACGAGGAGAGGGCTGAGGGAAGGAGGGACGAGGAGAGGGCTGAGGGAAGGAGGGACGAGGAGAGGGCTGAGGGAAGGAGGGACGAGGAGAGGGCTGAGGGAAGGAGGGATGGGACAGCGCTCAGGTCCTGGCTGCTACCTTGGGTCTGGAAGGAGAACCAGCCAGTCTCATCACCTACATGTACCCCCCAGCAAGGCTGTGCATCTCAGAGGACACAGCAGGCATCAGGAAACCTCTGAAGCCATCACTAGGGTGGCAGCAGTGGAATGGAGGACAGCACTGGAAGAGGAGGCAGGGAGAAGCTACAGGCTGGTGGTGCTGTGAGCAGGAAAAGAGTAAGCAGAGACAGGCAGGGAGCCAGAGCCTGTGAGCCAACAGGTCATTACTCACCCAGGTGGGATGGCCTGGGTCCTCTGCTGCCCAGGGAGGTGGTGGAAGGCTCATCCCTGGAGAGGTTTAAGGCCAGGTTGGATGTGGCTGTGAGCAACCTGCTGTAGTGTGAGGGGTCCCTGGCCCGTGGCAGGGGGTTTGGAACTGGCTGAGCCTTGAGGTCCCTTCCAACCCTAACAATGCTATGAGCAGCATATTCCCCCAGCCTCCAGCTGCCTGAAGCCATGCTGCAATCCACAGGAAGGAGGTGAGGGGCAGCTCATCACAGGCATTACTTCCAGGCAGCCACCTCCACGGGCAAAGCAGCTCCCCATTGATTTTCCTTCTGCCCTCCTTCCCAGCAGAGGGAGTTTGGGAGACACTTCTGCATTGATCCAACCTGTTGCTCCCCTGATGTGGTTGTGGCCAGATGAAGTTCACATTAAAAACAATAACACATTGTGGTTTGCAGATGGCTTGGAGCTCCCCTGGGCACTGTGTCAGAGAAATAATCCCAGTTTCCTTGACAGCCCAGGGAGCAGGGGGAGCACTTCACCTCCCTGGTACACACCATGTCAGCCATCCCTGGTGCTCGTCAGGGAGGCCTTGAAGGCATGGCCAGGGTATTGCAGTCAATCTTGGAGTCAGGGGCCAAGATGCCATGGCCACACTGGAGTGTGATCAGCCCACAGGGTCCCACCAGCCTCTATGTTGGAACAGAATAGAACAGAATAGGTTGGAAAAGACCTTGGAGATCATCCAGTCCAACCTATCACCCAGCACCATCTGATCAACTAAACCATGGCACCAAGGGCCTCAGCCAGGCTCTTCCTAAACACCTCCAGGGATGGGGACTCCAACACCTCCCTGGGCAGCACATCCCAATGGCCAATCTCTTGCTGGGAAGAATTTCTTCCTCACCTCCAGCCTGAACCTCCCCTGGCACAGCTTGAGACTCTGTCCTCTTGTTCTGGTGCTGCTTGCCTGGGAGAAGAGACCAACCCCCACCTGTCTACAACCTCCCTTCAGGGAGTTGGAGAGAGCAAGAAGGTCTCCCCTGAACCTCCTCTTCTCCAGGCTAAGCAACCCCAGCTCCCTCAGCCTCTCCTCACAGGGCTGTGCTCCAGACCCCTCCCCAGCTTTGTTGCCCTCCTCTGGACACCTTCCAGCATCTCAACATCTTTCCTAAACTGAGGAGCCCAGAACTGGACACAGGACTCAAGCTGTGACCTAGCCAGTGCTGAGTACAGGGCACAGAATGACCTCCCTGCTCCTGCTGGCCACACTGTTCCTGGTGCAAGCCAGGATGCCCTTAGCCTTCTTGGCCACCTGGGCACACTGCTGGCTCATGTTCAGCCTATTATCAACCCGTCCCCCCAAGTCCCTTTCTGCCTGGCTGCTCTCAGCCACTCTGCCCCCAGCCACTCTGCCCCCAGCCTGTAGCACTGCCTGGGGTTGCTGTGACCAAAGTGCAGCACCTGGCACTTGGATGTGTTCAATCTCATGCCCCTGGTCTCTGTCTGGGGCTGTCTGGCTCCCCTGGGACATCAGTGAAGCCTCCAGGGAGCCCTGATGACTCCAGCAGATCCCTGTGGGTGGGAAGGGTCCTCCCAGCAGAGCTGCTGCCTGGATTCAGGTTTGAGGAGCAAGTTTTGCAGCCAGAGGTGAGGTGATTTCATCCAGCCCCCCTGCAGCCCACCCTCAGCAACCATCCAGCTCACACAGTCAGGGCTTTGCTTTTTTCACCTAGACTAAACTCCTCCTCTCCCTCACTGCCACTTAATTAGCTGTGCAGGAGGAGGAGATCCTCTTATTTTCTGTCTCCCAGGGCCCTGGCTGCCCTCACACAGCAACTGAAGACACTAATAACTCCATCTAATTAGGGAGGGAGTGATCCCTGGGCTGGAGACTGGCAGATAGGCTGCAATTACTTTGGTCACCTGCTCTGCTCCACACGGGAGCCCAGCCAGCCCTGCTGGCTTTTTTTAGCCAGCACATTTCATTTTTCACTCCCCACTGTCATCCCCTTCCCTGTCTCATTCAGAAGCTTCACCCACTCCCCCTCTGCAGCCCAGCCTGGCTCTCGGCTGCCCTGCCCTATAAATCAGCATTAATTATGCCAGTAAAACTCCTCTAAATCACTCATTGTCCTCATTAGGGTTATTTATCTCAGCCTGGAGGTGACACAGGCAAACACAAGCTCCTCTGGTCCCCCAGCAAGGATTTTAATGGGCTGGCTGCTTTGGCAAACCAGCTGCAAGACCTTATGCAAAGTTTCCTACTGGGGCTTGAGCCCACCTGGGGCTGCATCCCTCAGTTTGGGTCCACAGGGGCTCCTGTGGGATGATGCACAGCCTGCTCTCACTGTTCCCTTCATGGATGGAGTTGGGGCAAAGCACTTGGACACGTTGAACATGAGCCAGCAGTGTGCCCAGGTGGCCAAGAAGGCCAAGGGCATCCTGGCCTGCATCAGGAACAGTGTGGCCAGCAGGAGCAGGGAAGTCATTCTGCCCTGTGCTCAGCACTGATTAGGCCACATCTCGAGTCCTGGGTCCAGTTCTGGGCTCCTCAGTTTAGGAAAGATGTTGAGATGCTGGAAGGTGTCCAGAGAAGGGCAACAAAGCTGGGGAGGGGTCTGGAGCACAGTCCTGTGAGGAGAGACTGAGGGAGCTGGGGTTGCTTAGCCTGGAGAGGAGGAGGCTCAGGGGAGACCTCATTGCTCTCTCCAACTCCCTGAAGGGAGGTTGTAGCCAGGTGGGGGTTGGTCTCTTCTCCCAGGCAAACAGCACCAGAACAAGAGGACACAGTCTCAAGCTGTGCCAGGGGAGGTTGAGGCTGGAGGTGAGGAGAAAGTTCTTCCCAGCAAGAGAGATTGGCCATTGGGATGTGCTGCCCAGGGAGGTGGTGGAGTCCCCATCCCTGGAGGTGTTTAGGAAGAGCCTGGCTGAGGCACTTGGTGCCATGGTTGAGTTGATCAGATGGTGTTGGGTGACTGGATGCTCTCCAAGGTCTATTCCAACCTGGTTAATTCCATTCCATTCCCCTTCCAATCCTCACCAGGACAGACAAATGTAAGCAAGCCATGGGAAGTAAAGCAGCTGGGGGGCAGCTCACCTTCCTGCAGCAAACCCAGGGTCACAGAATCATGGAATGGTTTGAATTGGGAGAGTCCTCAAAGATCACCTAGTTCCAACCCCCCCTTTCCATGGGCCAGGACACCTTTCCACTAGCCCAGGTTGCTCAAGGCCTCATCCAGCCTGGCTCTGAACACTTCCAGGGGGGAATCATCCAAGACCTCCCTGGGCAACATGTGCCAGTGTCTCACCACCTTCACTGTTGAATCTCTCTTCTCTTTCTAATCTCCAATCTACTTCTTCCCTCCCAACAGAAGCCAGAGTGGCAGCTTCTGGTTTGGAGAGGGTCCCCAGACTGTGACCATACTGATGGCATGCAGCCTAAAAAGCCAGCTCTCCCCTGCCCTGCTGCCAGCCCCTGCCCTGCTGCCTCCAGCAGCTGCTCTTTTCCAGTCCACCTCCTCTGTGTCTCAGCAGGACAGCAGCCCCACATGGCCATCAGTGGTGTGAGCTGCCCTCCAGCCCCCTCAGGAGCAATAATGCAGGGGAATATTGATCCTCGGGCTCGTGGCTCCGCAGGGATGTGCCACCACTAAATCCCTAACCTTTAGCTGTGCCTGCAGTCTGTAAGCTCCCACCCTCTCCTCCTGCCAGGCAGCAAACACCATGTCCAACAGCCTAGGAGCAGGAGAACAGCCTGTCCCCTGTCAAAACACACGAGGTGCCACGCTCCCCAAGGGAATGCTGAGGGCTGCTGACAGCACTCTGGCGTTCAGAGCTGCCTGCCCTGCCATCCTCCCAGCATCCCAAAGCCTGCAGAGAGAGGCAGCCCCCAGAAGACTCAGCCAGAGAGCAAAATGAGCCTGCAGCAAGCACATGAAAGAACCATCATCCACTTACTGGCTTCAGGACCTGCTTTTCCTGAGACACAAAGGGGAGAGTGGTGGCCTTCCTTCCAGAAGCTCTCACCAGCACCTGCAGGAGGAGAAGAGAAGCTCTTCAGGGTGGGGTTCATAGAATCAGTAAGGTCGGAAAAGACCTCAAAGATCATCAAGTCCAACCTATTACTTAATACCTCCTGACAACTAAGCCATGGCTCCAAGTGCCACATCCAAGCCTTCTGTGAACACTTCCAGGGATGGGGACTCCACCACCTCCCTGGGCAGCACATCCCAATGGCCAATCTCTCTTGCTGGGAAGAACTTTCTCCTCACCTCCAGCCTAAGCTTCCCCTGGTGCAGCTTGAGACTGTGTCCTCTTGTTCTGCTGCTGCTTGCCTGGGAGAAGAGACCAACCCCAACCTGGCTACAACCTCCCTTCAGGGAGTTGGAGAGAGCAAGAAGGTCTCCCCTGAGCCTCCTCTTCTGCAGGCTAAGCAACCCCAGCTCCCTCAGCCTCTCCTCACAGGGCTGTGCTCCAGACCCCTCCCCAGCTTTGTTGCCCTTCTCTGGACACCTTCCAGCACCTCAATATCTTTCCTGAACTGAGGAGCCCAGACCTGGACACAGGACTCAAGGTGTGGCCTGAGCAGTGCTGAGCACAGGGCAGGATGAGCTCCCTGCTCCTGCTGGCCACACTCTTCCTGCTGCAGGCCAGGATGCCCTTGGCCTTTCCTAACAGGGTAGCTAGAAACCAGTAGCAAACAAGCATTTGATTCATTTGATCTTGATTGCAGCTACAAGACTTTTTTTTGGCCAGAGGTGTGTTTTGAAGCCAAACAAGCAGACCTTCAGTCACAGCAAACCTCTCTGCCACACACTGTTTAAACACAAATAAATTGGCAAGCCCAACAGGAGTGAAAAGCCCAAACTGTAAAGGTCCCTTCCAACCCAGCTCTGTGATCCTATGGTTTCCATTTAACCCATCACCAATTTCAGGAGGCTTAGGGCTCCTGAGCTGTGACCTCCTCTTTCCCAGGAAGCTGCAGGTCCCTGGGAGCCCCAGCCAGGTATTCCCTCTGATTTCCTGCTCCAACCACTTGATTCCCTCCTGCTCCCTTGATTATTCCATTCAGCAATCCCTGACATGCTTTTGGCAGCCTCCTCAGAGGTAATCAGGTTGCAGTGCTGGAGGCCAGCTCTGCTCAGATAAAGAAGAAATGAGTGATAAAAACCAGTGATGGAGCTGCAGATCAGAGGCAGAGCAGGGGCCAGCACGTTGTGCTTTGGGCTTTTTGATCAGAGGTGCTGTAATTCAGGCCTCACAGGATCCTTCTGTGTCAGCTGTCAGAGCAAGGGTAGGGCTGGAGCCTGCAGCCCTGTCTGTGAGCCCCAGCTCCTTCCCTGGTGGCTTGGAGGTGGCTCCCATGTTCTGCTCCCCTAGATATTGCCTAGCACTAATGATGCCAAGTGCCTCATGTCCTCACAGACCTCCTTTCTACTGAACCTGACCTGCAAATCTGAGCCTTGCCAAGGGTTAAACCTGGGAGGAAAAACATATTTATAAGAGTATAGAAAAGTCAGAGGGAAGGGAGGGGGCAAAGAAAGAAAGGGGAGACAAAAACGAAGTGGGGCAGAGGGACAAAAAATGGAGAGGAGAGGCAAGCCAGGGGAGGAAAAGGGGGAGAGGAGAGGCTGGCCAGGGGAGGAAAAGGGGGAGAGGAGAGGCTGGCCAGGGGAGGAAAAGGGGGAGAGGAGAGGCTGGCCAGGGGAGGAAAAGGGGGAGAGGAGAGGCTGGCCCGGGGAGGAAAAGGGGGAGAGGAGAGGCTGGCCCGGGGAGGGAAAGGGGGAGAGGAGAGGCTGGCCCGGGGAGGGAAAGGGGGAGAGGAGAGGCAAGCCTGGGGAGGAAAAGGGGGAGAGGAGAGGCTAGAGGTGGAAAAAAGAGAGAAAACAAAATCCCAGCAACAACAGCATGGGATACACACAGCAAGCCAGCCCCCAAACCCAAACTGACCCCCTCCCCAGGTGCTAGATCTGCAAAGATCTCCACTCCACCTCCATTGATTTTGTGACACCTCTGCTGCCTGATCCATTAAGCACGGCTCACTGGCAAGGTGTAAGATACTCAAGTTGCACTTTGCTGTGTGCTTAGTCATCCCTTGTGCCTGCAGGTGTTCAACACCTCCCCAGCCTTTACATTTCCTTAGTTTAGCAGCAGATTGACATAAACTTCCTAGGGAGGGGAGCATGCTTGTAACCCAGTTTGGAAGTTCTCCTCCCAGACTGTTTCTTGGCTCTCCAAGGTTGATGACAGTGGCTGCCAGACCTCCAACCAACATTGGCCATCAAGGTAAAGCTCCTCCTCATGTTTAGATGGAACTTCCTGTCTTAAAAACCTCCAGGCATGAGGCTTCCACCACCTCCCTGGGCAGCCTGTGCCAGGCTCTCACCACCCTCAGGGGGAACAACTTCTTCCTAACATCCAATCTCAATCTACCCATTTCTAGTTCTGCTCCATTCCCCCCCCAGTCCTATCACTCCCTGACACCCTCAAAAGTCCCTCCCCAGCTTTCTTGTAGCCCACTTCAGATGCTGCAAGGCCACAATTAGGTCTCCTTGCAGCCTTCTATTCTCCAGACTACACAAACCCAACTCCCTCAGTCTGTCCTCACAGCAGAGCAGCTCCAGCCCTCTGCTCATCCTCATGGCCCTTCTCTAGACACCTTCCAGCACCTCCAGATCCTTCCTGTAATAGAACTGGCCACAGTACTCCAGGTGAGCTCTCACCAGAATGGAGTAGAGAGGGAGAATCACCTCCCTTGACCTGCTGGCTGAGCTTCTTTTGATGCAGCCCAGAAAGCCAATCACATCCTGGGCTGCAAGTGCTCACTGCTGGCTCCTGTTGAGCTTCTCATCCCCCAGCACCCCCAGGTCCTTTTCTTCAGGGCTGCTCTCAAGCCAGTCCCTGCCCAGCCTATGCTGGTGCTTGGGATTCCACCCTGGAACGCTCCTGAAGAGATGCAGGAGAAATTCTTGAGATGTGTTTCCCTCAGCCCACAATATATTCCATATGCTCCCATGGTGGAGGAGAAGGGAGCTGGTACTTTGAGTTCCCTCTGGCAAATCCATCATTCCCAGCTTGGGGGGGGACAGGGAGGGGGGCAGAGGCAGCTTATCAGTGTTTTCCTCTGGCTTTACAGCTGGAAGAAATTTACAGCCAAGCACATGCTCCCAGTGTAAAGGAGGTGTAAGCCCTCTCCAAACATGCTCACAAGCCACTGGTGTTATCAGAGGACCAAGGGTGCTTGGATCACCTTTAGTGCTGGCCACCAAGAGCATTTCCTGGAGTCCTCTCTTAGAAGTCAGTGGATGAGCTTCTCTGGCAAGATGTTGCAGTGCTGTTGCCCTTGCAGGAGCCACACCAGCAGCCATCCCCTTGGAAAGCACATGGACAAGATGCAGCTGATCTCTGAGCACACAGCTTGCTGAAGACTGCTTGCAAGGCAGGGGTTGGCCCCTCCCTCCTTGGGATGCCCATAACCAAACATCTTCTGACTGCATGCTGCAGATCCATGTTCTGATGGGGAGCTTTCAAGGTCCTGCAGCCTCCTCCCACTGCAGGAGCAAGGCAGGAGGTCAGATGCTTCGTTGTGGGTTCCTCCGTGCATGTGCTGAAATCCAGACATGGCTGGGACCCAAATGTCTGCCAATGTCATAGAGAGCAATAATAGAATAGAGAAGAATTAACCAGGTTGGAAAAGACCTCTGAGTTCATCCAGTCCAACCTACCACCCAACAGCATCTGATCAACTAAACCATGGCACCAAGCACAAGGTCTCCCCTGAGCCTCCTCTTCTGCAGGCTAAGCAACCCCAGCTCCCTCAGCCTCTCCTCCCAGGGCTGTGCTCCAGACCCCTCCCCAGCTTTGTGGCCCTTCTCTGGACACCTTACAGCATCTCAACATCTTTCTTAACCTGAGGGGCCCAGACCTGGACACTGGACTCAAGCTGTGGCCTGAGCAGCAAAGATTTGCAGCCCAGCCCTGAAAACAAAGCGCGCTCAGCCTGGAAGGAAAGAGGAGCTACAGAGGAGCAGATGTAAAACAACAAGCTCTCAAATAACCAAGCAAAATCACCAGCAAATAACTAAGCAAAAAGAATAATCACCTAGAATAGAATTAACCAGGTTGGAAGAAACCTTTGAGATCATCCAGTCCAACCTATCACCCAGCACCATCTAATCAACTAAACCATGGCACCAAGTGCCTCAGCCAGGCTCTTCCTAAACACCTCCAGGGATGGGGACTCCACAACATCCCTGGGCAGCACATTCCAATGGCCAATCTCTCTTGCTGGGAAGAACTTTCTCCTCACCTCCAGCATAAACCTCCCCTGGCACAGCTTGAGATTGTTTCCTCTTGTTCTGGTGCTGCTTGCCTGGCAGAAGATACCAACCCCCACCTGGCTACAACCTCCCTTCAGGGAGTTGGAGAGAGCAAGAAGGTCTCCCCTGAGCCCCCTCTTCTCCAGGCTAAGCAACCCCAGCTCCCTCAGCCTCTCCTCCCAGGGCTGTGCTCCAGACCCCTCCCCATCCTCATTGCCCTTCTCTGGACACCTTCCAGCATCTATCTCCACATCTTTCCTAACCTGAGGGGCCCAGACCTGGACCCAGGGCTCAAGCTGTGGCCTGAGCAGCGAAGATTCGCAGCCCAGCCCTGAAAAGGGAGCGCGCTCAGCCTCGCGGGGAAGGAGAGCCAGGGAGGAGCAGATGTAAAACTCCAAGCTTTCAATACCACCCCAGCAAATAACCAAGCAAGAAGAATAATGACTTGAAAGATGCCGAGGCCAAGCTGCCTGCTGGCACCGCTCCATCCGGGCTGGCGGAGATGGGCCAGCAGCGGATGTTTCCCACTTCGTCAGTTGAACGCGAGGAGTTTGTTTTCCAAGTCCTTTCCCCCTCCCCCAACACCCTTCCCCCTTCTTCCTCCTCCTCCTCCTCCTCTTCCTTCAATTCCCTGTCCTTGATCGATGAGGGCCCTAAAGATGCTGAGTGGAGAACTCTGTCGCTTACGGAACCGGGAACCTCTTTTGCTGTCGGCGGCGGCGCAGGGCAAAACAAAAGAGCTGGAAACGACAAGGAGATGTTCCCCCCGCAGCTGCCAGAAGGGAAGGGAGGGGGGGAAAGAAAAAGAAGAAGAAGATAAAAGAAAAACTGCAAGCCAGAGGCTGAGCTTTCTGAGGCCACTGCCAATGTTTTAACAGGATAATCCCAGTTTTATAAGACAAAAGTCCCACTGGGGAAAGGCTGCCAGTTCTTGAACTGCTGGTATTTAATCTCTTGGCACCAGCAGCAGGGCTGCCTGGGCTTGGCTTTGCCTCCCTCTTCTTTCTCTTTTTACAGTCCCTAGCAGCATATTTGCAGGCACTGCAGCAGCAGCATATGGGCTGAGGGAGGGTCATCTGCTCTGCAATTAACAGGGGAGCGCAAATCCACCCGCAGCTAACGCGGGCTGAACCAACAGAGCAGAAAGTCCTTGAGGTCAGAGCTGGAACGTGGGGAGGAGAGGAACGTTTGCCAAGCACCTGACTCTGCTCCAACCTGATTCTCATTCCAGAGCAGCTGATAAAGGCAACAACAGGTTAAATCCATCTCTCCTAAGGCAAAACTCTTCACGTGTTGTGGTTTTTTTGGGGGGTTGTATTTTAGGGGGGTTGGGATGTGGTTGGATTTCTTTGGTTGGATCATCACTAAATTTGCAGATGACTCCAAGCTGGGGGCAGGAGTTGACCTGTTAGAGGATAGGAGGGCTCTGCAGAGGGACCCTGCCAGGCTGGACAGCTGAGCAGAGTCCAAGGGCAGGAGATTGAACACATCCAAGTGCCAGGTTCAACACATTGGCCACAACAACCCCAGGCAGTGCTACAGGCTGGGGACAGAGTGGCTGGAGAGCAGCCAGGCAGAAAGGGACCTGGGGGGACTGGTTGACAGTAGGCTGAACATGAGCCAGCAGTGTGCCCAGGTGGCCAATGGCATCCTGGCCTGCATCAGGAACAGTGTGGCCAGCAGGAGCAGCGAGCTCATCCTGCCCTGTGCTCAGCACTGGTTAGGCCACACCTCGAGTCCTGAGTCCAGTTCTGGGCTCCTCAGTTTAGGAAAGATGTTGAGATGCTGGAAGGTGTCCAGAGAAGGGCAACAAAGCTGGGGAGGAGTTTGGAGCACAGCCCTGAGAGGAGAGGCTGAGGGAGCTGGGGTTGCTTAGCCTGGAGAGGAGGAAGCTCCCTTCAGGTAGTTGTGGAGAGCAAGAAGGTCTCCCCTGAGCCTCCTCCTCTCCAGGCTAAGCAACCCCAGCTCATATAGAATAGAAGGAATGGGGAATGGCTCCCAGAGCCCTCTTTGGGGAGACTGAAACAATGTGACCCCTCCAAAGCACCAGCAGATAAAACAGTTGCCCTACTACTGTGATCAGCATCATTAGTGCTAACCACAAGCAGAACGTTTTCAGATGCTTTCAGGGCACCTCCCAAGGGATGAATTGGGAATGTTTCAGATTCCTGCTCCAGCCCTGGGTTGCCCAGTTCTGGCTGTGATGGGAGGGCAGGCTGCCACAAAAGGCTGCCAGCACTGCCCAGCTGCTCTGGGCAAGACTTTCCCACAAAGCTGAGGACAGCAAAGCTGGTGAAGGACCTGGAGAACAAGGGAACTGGGGTTGTTTAGTCTGGAGATGAGGGAAGCTGAGGGAAGGCCTCATTGCTTTCTACACCTATGTGAAAGGAGGTTGCAGTGAGGTGGGGGTTTGGTCTCTTCTCCTTAGTAACAAGTGATGGGATGAGAGGAAATGGCCTCAAGCTGGATGGTGGGCATAAATTCTTTCCTGAAAGAGTGGTCAGGCACTGGAACAGGCTGCCCAGGGCCATGTGTCCAGTTCTGGGCCCCTCAGTTTAAGAAGGACATTGAAACTCTTGAACATGTCCAGAGAAGGGCAATAAGGCTGGGGAGGGGTCTGGAGCACAGCCCTGGGAGGAGAGGCTGAGGGAGCTGGGGTTGCTTAGCCTGCAGAAGGGGAGGCTCAGGGGAGACCTTCTTGCTGTCTACAATTACCTGAAGGGAGGTTGTAGCCAGCTGGGGGTTGGTATCTTCTGCCAGGCAAGCAGCACCAGAACAAGAGGACACAGTCTCAAGCTGTGCCAGGGGAGTGTTAGGCTGGAGGTGAGGAGAAAGTTCTTCCTAGCAAGAGAGATTGGCCATTGGGATGTGCTGCCCAGGGAGGTGATGGAGTCCCCATCCCTGGAGGTGTTCAAGAGGGGATGGGATGGGGCACTTGGTGCCATGGTTTAGTAGCCACGAGGTGTTGGGTGATAGGTTGGACTTGATGCTCTCTGAGGTCTTCTCCAACATTATTGATTCTATGATTCTGAGTCCCTGAAGGTGTCTAAAAGGAGAGGATGCTTTGTAAGATGGTTTAGTGCCCATGGTATTGTTAAGTCGCTCACCTTAGAGGTCCTTTTAGACCTTAGAGACCTTCTCCAGCCCAAACAGTTCTATGATTGTGGTAGTTTCAGGCCATGCCTTTAAAAATTTGGTACAGATCTCAAGCAGAAAAGTGGAAGAATGGCAAAGTTAATCCTGGGGGGGAGAGGAGAAAATCTCAACTCACCGCAGCGATCCTCCGGGCTGGCAACGCTGCGGGCAGAGCAGGAGCTCAGGGGCACCGAGGAGAGCAAGAGAAGGGAAACCCAGAGCTGAGCCTTCCTGGAGCTTTCCACCATCTCCATCTGCCAGGAGGCAAGTGAGGCAGAATGATTTCCCCAAATGCAGGTTCCATCCCTTAAAAGGATTCCCCACCTAGCAGCTAATCCGGGCCACGCCACGCAGCGCTGAAAGGGTCAGCAAAGAGGGGCAGCAGGAGCAGCACTATCCTCCTGCCCTGGCAGGGGGCTGAGAGAGGGGAGGAGAGCCCAAGGGGAGAACATTCACATGCATGGCTGCCAAAGGGAGTCTCCCACAGTGCTGGCCCCCCTCTGCCACGCTCCCATCTGCAAAGTGCAATGGATGGGTAGCTGGCTCCCGATTCAGGCTGGGTTCTGAGGGGGGCCATTTGCTGGGCCTTTCCCATGAACCAGAAGATGTGTTATCTGAGGGGAAATTGCTTCAGTTAATATCCTGGCCTGACAAGCAGTGAACTGTGCATCTCCTGGAGAATTTACCAGGGCAGATGATTTTACTTCAGCTGAGAGGATTAATCAATGGAACCTCTTTCCTTCCCCCTCTCCCCCCCACCTCCCAAAACTCACAGCAGCAAAACGTCCAGAGAAGCTCTGGGGAGCTGGTGGTACCAACATGACCATCAGGCTTCAGGAAGAGTGAAGTGGGGAGGGGGTTTCCCCCTCAAAACCCACTGCAGAGCTGCATGCAGTTTGGCATGTGCCACCACCCCAACATCCCCCCCAGAAAAATGGGGGGAGCTGGGGCTGCTTAGCCTGGAGAGGAGGAGGCTCAGGGGAGACCTTCTTGCTCTCCACAACAGGTGGGGGTTGGTCTGTTCTCCCAGGCAAGCAGCACCAGAACAAGAGGACACAGTCTCAAGCTGTGCCAGGGGAGGTTCAGCCTGGATGTTAGGAAGAAATTCCACACAGAGCGAGTGATTGCCCATTGGGATGGGCTGCCTGGGGAGGTGGTGGAGTCACCATCACTGAAGGTGTTTAGGAGGAGACTTGATAGGGTGCTTGGTGCCAGGGGTTAGTTGATTAGGTGGTGTTGGATGATAGGTTGGACACAATGATCTTGAAGATCTCTTCCAACCTGGTTTATTCTATTCTATGAGGACTGGGGAAGGAATAGAAAATGGCAAGAAGCTGCTCAGCTCTAGCTCTCAGCTGCCTTGAGGACACAGGACAGGTTCCTGCACCATATGAAGACCAAGAACCAGAGCAGTCTTCTAGTCACTTGGCTCTGATAAATGGGAAGCCCTCCTGGAAAGCATCTACAGGATGGGGAACCAGAGGCAGACCTCACTCTCCCCTGCCTCAGGGTACCTCAGGTGAATGAGTGTGGGCTCATCTCAGCCTCCCTGGGCACTCTTCTTCCAGCAAGCACTTCTTAGCCCAGGTTTGCACAGAGACAAATGGGTGGTGGGTGATGTTGGTTTTCAAAGAGCCCTCTAGCAGAGCCAGGCTACCCTCCCTGGCCACGAGGAGCCCCAATCTATCCTTCTTTTCACAAGGAAGTTCTTCCTGGCTGAGCCACAAGTGGGGAAGCTGTAGGCAGGTTCAAAACATGAGTGCTGAGCACAGAATCATAGAATTGTTTCACCTGAGAGAGCCCTCTGAGCTCATCCAATGCAACCTTCAACCCAACCACACCATGGCCATTAAACCAGGTCCCCAAGTGCCATGGCCACAGGTTTCTTGAGCACCTCCAGGGATGGGGACTCCACCACCTCCCTGGGCAGCCTCTTCCCATCCCTGACCACTTTTGCAGCAAAAAAATTATTCATCTCCAACCTAAGCCTCCCCTGGCACAATTTCAGGCCATTTCCTCTCCTTCTCTCACCTGAGACAAGGGAGAAGAGACCAACCCCAGCTCACTGTAACCTTCTTTCAAGGAGCTGTAGAGGGCAATGAGGTCTCCACTCAGCCTCCTCTTCTCCAAGCTAAACAACCTCAGTTCCCTCAGCTGCTCCTTACCAGAACTGTTCTCTAGATCCTTCTCCAGCTTCTGTTGTCCTTCTCTGGACACACTCCAGCACCTCAATGTCTTTCCTGTACTGAAGAGACCAAAACTGAACCTAGTATTTGAGCTGCAGAGGATTGTTAGGGTTGGAAGAGACCTCAAGGCTCAGCCAGTTCCAACCCCCCTGCCATGGGCAGGGACACCTCACACTGCAGCAGGTTGCTCACAGCCACATCCAGCCTGGCTGCAAACACCTCCAGGGCTGAGGCTTCCATCACCTCCCTGGGCAACCTGTGCCAGGCTCTCACCACCCTCATAGGGAAGAATTTCTTCCTAACATCCAATCTCAATCTACCCATTTCTAGCTTTGCTCCATCCCCCCCAGTCCTCTCACTCCCTGACACCCTCAAAAGTCCCTCCCCAGCTTTCTTGTAGCCCCCTTCAGACCCTGGAAGGCCACAACTAGGTCTCCTCAGAGCCTTCTCTTCCCCAGACTGAACAGCCCCAACTGCCTCAGTCTGGCCTCCCAGCAGAGGTGAAGCCTCCAATCTTTTTAGATTGCCTGGGAAGCAGAAGTCACAGGCACAGCATCCACAACCCTGACCTTTCTCCTTCAACAAAGGAGACCTCAGCAGCCTGCAGAGATGGATAAACCTCTCCTGCTAGCTGCACAGGGAAAAAGAAAACAGATGGACAGCTCTGCATAAACCAGACCCTGCCAGAGCACATGCTGAAGGCTGCTGGCTTACCAGCCCCTCTCTTGAAGGTCTTGCCATAAAGCAGCCCTCTGGGTTCCCCACACTTCAGTGGGAGGCTCCCACTGCTGTGGACATAATACATGGATGTCACTGTGGAGGCTTTATCCCTGCTGGCAATCTCTCCTAAATTCAAGGCTTTTATTCTAATTGAAGGGCTGTGATGATTTATGGGGATGTTTTTAACCAGCACATAATTAAGTGGCAGGGACTCATTGTCAGAAGGCAGCCCAGAAGCCAAAAAGCATAAACTGGGTTCAAATGACAGCTAAAAGGCATGGAAAGATCCATCAGGAGTGATAATGTGCAGGGATGGGGATGTGACCCAGAGCTCAGGAAGTCCTTCAGCTGCAAATTGCCATGAGTTGGAAGGATCAGCAGGGACTTGCTATGGTCTTAAACCTTGCCCCACACATTTGCTGCTGGCACCAGCAGAGTCAGGATATTAGAATCCTAGAATCCAAAAGGTTGGAAAAGGCCTCAGAGATCATCAAGTCCAACCTACCACCCAACACTTCCTGACAACTAAACCATGGTGCCACATCCAATCCCCCCTTGAACACCTCCAGGGATGGGGACTCCACCACCTCCCTGGGCAGCACATCCCAATGGCCAACAACTCTCTCTGGGAAGAACTTTCTCCTCACCTCCAGCCTAAACCTCCCCTGGCACAGCTTGAGACTGTGTCCTCTTGTTCTGGTGCTGCTTGCCTGGGAGAAGAGACCAACCCCCACCTGGCTACAACCTCTCTTCAGGGAGTTGGAGAGAGCAAGAAGGTCTCCCCTGAGCCTCCTCTTCTCCAGGCTAAACACCCTCAGGCTAGATGCCTCTTTGATCCAAGCCAGCATGCCTCTCCTGATGCCTCCACAGTATGACCTCCAACACAACCACCCTTTCCAAAAGGCACTAGGCCAGGACAAGCCCAGATTGTGGTTTAGGCTTGCAAGGTGCAGACCTGACTTACAAGCTGTATCTCCCCCAGCAGGAAGCCTGAGCCAGCAGCTCAGCTCAGGAGGTTGGCATCACCTCCAAGCCTCAGTCTCAAGAAGACCTTCAGCAGGGAGTTTGCACCACAGGGATTTTTCTCTGCCTGAGAAGAAACCCTTGACAAACAAATGTTGCAATGTGTGCTGCAGCTCTCTGATTGCCTAAGCTGGCAGTGCTTTCAAAAATCAAATGGAACAACACAAACATGATGAGAGAGCCCAAAGCTCAGCCCAGCTCACAGCACATCCAGCTGAGATTTCCACAAGCATGGATTCATAGAATGGGTTGGCTTAGAAGGAGCCTTAAAGATCATCCAGTTCCAACCCCCCTGCCATGGGCAGGGACACCTTCCACCAGTCCCAGTTGCTCAAGGCCTCATCCAGCCTGGCCCTGAACACCTCCAGGGAGGGGGCAGCCACAACCTCCCCTGAGCAACCTGCTCCAGTGTCTCCCCACCCTCACTGGAAAGAATTTCCTCCTGACCTCCAGTCTCAAGCTGCCCTCCCCAAGCTTCAATCCATTCTCTCTCTTCCTCTTATAACCAGCCCTTGGACAAGAGGTGGTGGAGACAGCAGTGTGCCCAGGTGGCCAAGAAAGCCAATGGCATCCTGACCTGCATCAAGAGTAGTGTGGCCAGCAGGAGCAGGGAGAACATTGTGCCCTGTGCTCAGCACTGGTTAGGTCACACCTTGAGTCCTGTGTCCAGTTCTGGGCTCCTCAATTCAAGAAGGACATTGAGAGACTTGAATGTGTCCAGAGAAGGGCAACAAAGCTGGGGAGGGGTCTGGAGCACAGCCCTGTGAGGAGAGGTTGAGGGAGCTGGGGTTGTTTAGCCTGCAGAAGAGGAGACTCAGGGGAGACCTTATTGTTCCCTCCAACTCCCTGAAGGGAGGTTGTAGCCAGGTGGGGGTTGGTCTCTTCTCCCAGGCAAGCAGCACCAGAACAAGAGGACACAGTCTCAAGCTGTGCCAAGGGAGGTTTAGGCTGGAGGGGAGGAGAAAGTTCTTCCTAGCAAGAGAGATTGGCCATTGGGATGTGCTGCCCAGGGAGGTGGTGGAGTCACCATCCCTGGTGGTGTTCAAGGGGGGGATTGGATGTGGCACTTGGTGCCATGGTCTAGCCATGAGGTCTGTGGTGACAGGTTGGACTTGATGATCCTTGAGGTCTCTTCCAACCTTGGTGATTCTGTGATCTCCAGCCTCATAGAATCAACAAGGTTGGAAAAGATCTCAAAGATCATCAAGTCCAACCTGTCACCACAGACCTCATGACTAAACCTCCCCTGGCACAGCTTGAGACTGTGCCCTCTTGTTCTGGTGCTGGGTGCCTGGGAGAAGAGACCAACCCCACCTGGCTACAACCTCCCTGCAGGGAGTTGGAGAGAGCAAGAAGGTCTCCCCTGAGCCTCCTCTTCTCCAGGCTAAGCAACCCCAGCTCCCTCAGCCTCTCCTCACAGGGCTGTGCTCCAGACCCCTCCCCAGCCTCATTGCCCTTCTCTGGACACCTTCAAGTGTCTCCATGTCCTTCTTAAACTGAAGGACTGGATGTGGCACTTAGAGCCATGGTTGAGTGGTCAGGAGATGTTGGCTGACAGGTTGGACTGGTTGATCTCTGAGGTCTCTTCCAACCTTGCTGTCTCTATGATTCTAAGCTGTGTTCAGCGCCACAAAGGACCTGAAGGAGAAGGCAGTGTGAAGCTGAGGAGCTTGCCAGGCATCATTTTCTTCTTCCAGAGCTGCAAATGATGGCACAAAATAAAATACAAAGGCAAATCTGTCCCTGAGGTCCTGGCCTGTGCCTTTTAGTGGGAAGAGGTTTTGCAAGGACAGAGAGATGTCATAACCATCATAGAGTCAGAGAATCATTTTGGTTAGCTCTTTAACTTGTTCTTAAATGGAAATCAAAGGGATCATCAGCTGAGAAGTCTCTGAAGATTTTTCCACCCACTGAATATTTGGCCAGCTCAGACTTAAGAATGGACTTCCCTGCAGTGTCTGGGGCTGGCTGAAGAAAGCCTTAGCAAACAATAAATGCCAGGCTTGTGGGCACAGAGGGGTGGGATTCCATGGCACCTCCCTGCCATGAGCCTGGCACCAGGCAAAAAAAAGAAATCAAACCAGCCAAAACTGAAGGGGAGGTGAGAGTCCTGGGGAGGAGGCAGCAGAGAGTCACAGGGAAGATAGGCAGGCCAGAGGGTGGCCCACAGCCATGGCCAAGGTGAAGCATCTTGTCAGAGCTTAAGGCAGGAGGAAAGCAGATTTAGACTGGAGAGTAGGAAGAAATTCTTTACAGTGAGGGTGGTGAGACAGCTGAAGAGTACTCCACAAGAGCCAGGCAGGTCTAAGACCCTGGCTGATACACTAAATAGGCAGATCTGAGAAGCTCTACGTGGTCCAAGACACCATCCTTGAAGCAGAGAAACTTCCCTACACCCCTGTACCTCCCTGCTCCACCACTGTCACCCAGAGCCCCAACCAACCTGACCTTTCTCCTCACCTCCAGCCTGAACCTCCCCTGGCACAGCTTGAGACTGTGTCCTCTTGTTCTGGGTGCCTGGGAGAAGAGACCAGCCCCCACCTGGCTACAACCTCCCTTCAGGGAGTTGGAGAGAGCAAGGTGGTCTCCCCTGAGCCTCCTCTTCTGCAGGCTAAGCAACCCCAGCTCCCTCAGCCTCTCCTCCCAGGGCTGTGCTCCAGACCCCTCCCCAGCTTTGTTGCCCTTCTCTGGATACTTTCAAGTGTCTCAATGTCCTTCTTAAAGTGACGAGTCCAGAACTGGACACAGGACTCAAGCTGTGACCTAACCAGTGCTAAGTACTGGGATAGGACAGAATAGAACAGAATAGAACAGAATAGAACAGAATAGAACAGAATAGAACAGAATAGAACAGAATAGAACAGAATAGAACAGAATAGAACAGAATAGAACAGAATAGAACAGAATAGAACAGAATAGAACAGAATAGAACAGAATAGAACAGAATAGAACAGAATAGAACAGAATAGAACAGAATAGAACAGAATAGAACAGAATAGAACAGAATAGAACAGAATAGAACAGAATAGAACAGAATAGAACAGAATAGAACAGAATAGAACAGAATAGAACAGAATAGAACAGAATAGAACAGAATAGAACAGAATAGAACAGAATAGAACAGAATAGAACAGAATAGAACAGAATAGAACAGAATAGAACAGAATAGAACAGAATAGAACAGAATAGAACAGAATAGAACAGAATAGAACAGAATAGAATCTTGTGCCCCTGCACTCAGCACAATGACCTCCCTGCTCCTGCTGGCCACACTCTTCCTGCTGCAGGCCAGGATGCCATTGGCCTTCTTGGCCACCCAGGCACACAGCTGCCTGAGCCCAGCCCATCGAATGCAGGAAACTTCAATTTCCCTTTTTCCAAGGGGACTTTGGGGAAGCCACTTTTGTCAGCAGCTGCAGGGCAGCAGCACAGACTAGAGAACAAAGCTCTTGGCAAGGGAAGGGCAGTGAGATGCAGCTGGAAAAATCAGACACTCCAGGAGAAGGAATGTTTTCAGCTCAGGGGAAGGCTGCATTCTTTCCAGCTTTCCAGGCAGAGCACATTGGCCAATTCCTGTACCACTTGGCATCTTGCCCAACAGTTTCCAACCTGTGGGCTTTGCCCTTTCTGTTGCCTTGGGGTGGGTTTTTTTTAGCCTAACAAAGCTCTCTTGCCTGTGCATGTCTCCTTTGGATGAAGTCACCCAGCTGGCCCAGGTCAAAGTGCTTCCTTTCCTCGTGTCTCAGGACAATCTCAGCACCACAAGTTTGCTCGGGCCAATGAGCCAGCTAAGATGTCTTCTTGCTGTCTGTTGCACAGAACCCAAGTGCTGATGCAGTCACAGCTTCAAGGCAGCTCCTTGGTGAAAAAAACAACAACCCAACAACAAAAGAAATCAGTTTGGAGGAGGGACAGGGGAGTTGCTTTTGCTTGTATGATCAGTTTCCCCCTCTAGTTCTGATCTGACTCCACTTGGGAGTATGCTCAGGTTGTAGGAGGTAGCTTGCTTAACCATCAAAAGCTTTTCTTTTTCAAAGGCACAGCCCTTTCTCCAGGCAGCCAAGCTGGGAATTTACCCACTCCTCTCCAGAAATCGATTGTGCAGCCAGATCCCTTCAGCCAAGAATGCAGCCCTGTCAAATCTCAGGCACTGAGCAGGAGACGAGCAATCTGCTCTGACCCTCTGCTCCCTGCCAGCACAGCCCAGCTCTCCCCTGCTCCCTGACCTCAGGTGCCAGACACAGCCCTTCTTCTGTTTGCCCAAGCACCCATGACTGGTGCTGGGGGTGATTGCAGCCCTGGAGCACAGCTGGGAGCCTGCATCCTGCTGCTGGAGGATGCCCAGCGCTAGGATGATTCTCTCACAGGCTGCATTAGGTTGGAAGGGACCCTCAAAGGTCATCATCTCCATCTGCCCTGCAGGCAGCAGGGACACCTCCAACCAGAGCAGGCTGCCCGGGGACAAATCAAGTCTGATGTGGAATGTCTTCAGGGATGGGGCCTCAACTACATCCCTGGGCAACTTGTTCCAGTGTTTCCAGAAGGTTCTCCTGATATCCAACCTAAATCTGCCCTGCTCCAGTTTCAAACCCTTGCCCCTCATCCTATCCCTACAGGCCCTTCTAAACAGTCCCTCCCAAACAGTCCCTCCCCAGCCTACCTGTAGGTCTCCTCCATATAATGAAAAGCAGTTAGAAGGCCTCCCTGAAACGCTCTTCTCCAGGCTGAAAAGCCCAAATTCTTTCAGCCTGTCCCTCTTTCTCCTAGCTGTCCTTCACTCCCCCTTGCTGCCTTTCCCCTCCTTGCTGCATGACCAAGGACATCAAGAATTTCTTCACTCAAAGGCTAATCAAGAGTTGGAATGGCTTGTCCAGGGAGCTGGTAGAAGCCTGGAGGCATTTTGGAGAGATTGGCCATTGGGATGTGCTGCCCAGGGAGGTGGTGGAGTCACCACCACTGCAGGTGTTCAAAAAGGAGCCTGGATGAGGCACTTGGTGCCATGGTTTAGTTGATTAGACAGCAGTTGGGTGATAGGTTGGACCTGATGATCTCAGAGGTCTTTTCCAACCTGGTTAATGCTGTAGAACATTTCCAACAATTCTTACTGCCATCCAACAAGGAGGGGGGGGGAAAAAAAAAGAGGGGCAGGACTTGGTGAGGGTTGGGGTTTTCTTTTGCTCCCCACCTTTTTTTTAAAGGGGAAAGAAACACACAAAAGAAAGTGAATAAAAGGGGAGGGGAGAATAAAGAGAGAGGAAAAGGAAGCACAAAAAAAGGAAAAAGAAGAAAAGGAAGCACAAAAAAAGGAAAAAGAAGAAAAGGAAGCACAAAAAAAGGAAAAAGAAGAAAAGGAAGCACAAAAAAAGGAAAAAGAAGAAAAGGAAGCACAAAAAAAGGAAAAAGAAGAAAAGGAAGCACAAAAAAAGGAAAAAGAAGAAAAGGAAGCACAAAAAAAGGAAAAAGAAGAAAAGGAAGCACAAAAAAAGGAAAAAGAAGAAAAGGAAGCACAAAAAAAGGAAAAAGAAGAAAAGGAAGCACAAAAAAAAGGAAAAAGAAGAAAAGGAAGCACAAAAAAAAGGAAAAAGAAGAAAAGGAAGCACAAAAAAAAGGAAAAAGAAGAAAAGGAAGCACAAAAAAAAGGAAAAAGAAGAAAAGGAAGCACAGGAAGCAAAATAAAAAGGAAAGGGAAGAAAAGGAAGCACAAAAAAAGGAAAAGGAAGGAAAGGAAGCAAAAAAAAAAAGGAAAGGGAAGAAAAGGAAGCAAAAAAAAAGGAAAGGGAAGAAAAGGAAGCACAAAAAAAGGAAAGAGAAGAAAAGGAAGCAGAAAAAAGGAAGAAAAGGAAGCACAAAAAAAGAAAAAAGAAAAGGAAGCAGAAAAAAGGAAAAGGAAGAAAAGGAAGCACAAAAAAAAAGGAAAAAGAAGAAAAGGAAGCACAAAAAAAAGGATAAAGAAGAAAAGGAAGCACAAAAAAAAGGATAAAGAAGAAAAGGAAGCACAAAAAAAAGGAAAAAGAAGAAAAGGAAGCACAAAAAAAAGGAAAAAGAAGAAAAGGAAGCACAAAAAAAAGGAAAAAGAAGGAAGCAAAGGAAGCAAAATAAAAAGGAAAGGGAAGAAAAGGAAGCACAAAAAAAGGAAAAGGAAGGAAAGGAAGCAAAAAAAAAGGAAAGGGAAGAAAAGGAAGCAAAAAAAAAAAAGGAAAGGGAAGAAAAGGAAGCAAAAAAAAAAGGAAAGGGAAGAAAAGGAAGCAAAGGAAGCAACATAAAAAGGAAAGGGAAGAAGAGGAAGCACAAAGAAAAGGAAGAAAAGGAAGTAAAAAAAAGCTAAGGGAAGAAAAGGAAGCAAAAAAAGTGAAAGGAAATGAAACAAACAAACAAAAAAGTTAAAAAAAAAAAAAATCAAAAGAACAAAAAGGTCTCCTCCCTTTTCTTCTGCTTTCTCCTCTCCAGTGTGACTGCCTTGGTCGCTGGCTTTCCCAGCCCGAGTCCCTCATTTATCAGGCTCAGGAGCCCTTCGGCCCTGGCAGGCTCCGCGGCTTTCCGCTTGGCTCGGGGCTCTCAGCCGCCATATGGAACCAGTTGCAGGTCTTCGCTCCTTATCGGCCCTTTAAGATGGAAATATTTCCTTTGGTCCTTCTCAGAGCATTTCGGCAATCTCACACACACACACACGCACATGCTGGGAGCGTTTAACCCTGACACTGCTGATGAGCAGCTCTTGCTATTCAAGTGCCATCAGAGATTGAACTGGGGCGGGGGAGTGGGGGGGAAATCTTTCAGGGCGAAGCGCGCCAGCGGTTTGGTTCTGTTCCTGGTTACAAATAGCTCCTTTAATAGCTTTGGAGTTCCATGAATATCACAGGGAAGAATCTGGCTGGCTGTCTATTTGTCTGTCTGCTTGTCTTCTCTACAGAGACAACTTTTTCACACACACACCCCCCACCCCCCCCCCCCCCGCACGTTGCTCCGGTTTGGTTGCAGCGCTGTTTGTAACTGGGATGGTGGAAGGAGGTAAGGAGAGCTGTTCCCTCTCCATCCTGCCTTTATTAAGTTAGATGACAGCTGAAGACAGGCAATTTTTCAGGCACAGATCTTCCATGCACAAGCCTACCACTGCTGAGGAATTCTCTCTCTCTCCCCCATGCATCATACTCAGGGTTTATCCCAGACCCCCTCCCTCTCTTTTTAGCACAGGCTACCAGTTAGCGCAGTCATGGTAAGTGGAGTGCGAGCTCATCAAAACCAGGCTCTCTACATCAGTGGTGATAGAAGTGTGGTCCTCTGAGATCACCTCGAGCCTGGGAAGCCCAGGAGATGGTAAGACTGATGTGAGCTCTGCCTCCAGGCTCCTCAGTCAAGGCACGCCAGCACACACCAGTAACACCAGCGGAAGGCAGCTTTCTCGGCTTGCCAAGCCAGGAGATGCCACAGCCAAAACCAGGCCTCTGGCAGAGATCAGTTCCTCCAGCCCTGATTCAAACAGCCATAGCTCTGCTGAGGAGCAGAGCTAAGATGCCCTCTGTTTAGGAAAGATGTTGAGATGCTGGAAGGTGTCCAGAGAAGGGCAACAAAGCTGGGGAGGGGTCTGGAGCACAGCCCTGGGAGGAGAGGCTGAGGGAGCTGGGGTTGCTTAGCCTGCAGAAGAGGCGGCAAAGGGAAGTCTTATTGCTCTCTACAACTCCCTGAAGGGAGGTTGTAGCCAGGTGGGGGTTGGTCTCTTCTCCCAGGCACCCAGCACCAGAACAAGAGGACACAGTCTCAAGCTGCACCAGAGGAGGTTCAGGCTGGAGGTGAGGAGGAAGTTCTTCCCAGCAAGAGAGATTGGCCATTGGGATGTGCTGCCCAGGGAGGTGGTGGAGTCCCCATCCCTGGAGGTGTTTAGGAAGAGCCTGGCTGAGGCCCTTGGTGCCATGGTTTAGTTGATTAGATGGTATTAGGTGATAGGTTGGACTGGATGATCTCCAAGGTCTTCTCCAACCAGGCTAATTCTATTCTATTCTGCCCCTGTGCTGCATTTCCTGGTTTACTGTCTCTTCCAGCTCTACATCCAAGGTGTAGGTCTTCCCCCACTAGACTTTCAAGCCTCTTGGATGAAGTCAGTGATGGACTCTGGAGGGTTTTACAAACAGGTTCAGGCACATTCTAGTTCACACCACTTGGGTGAGCAGACTGAAAAATGAAGTCCCCAAACCCACACTCAGAGCAGGACCACAGCAAACCTGAAAGGCTAAATACGATGCAAGACCTGGCTCTCAAACCTCAGCACCTCTTCCTGAGGGATTCTTTCAAGGAGGTGAGGAACTTCCTTAATTCCCCACAATAAAGACTACAGCCTGGAACAGTCCAGCCCTGTTTGCACTTGACAGCTTGCTGCAGCTCAACTCCAGCCTTGGACTCGGAGAAAACAAACTTCTTGCGCTCGTCTGTTCTGCCTTGATCCTCGAGTGTGGTTCCTGGAGCCTTTAAGATGTGCTCTCTGTTATCCCAGAAGTTATTCCACAGAGGTGGAACACACAGCCCACGAGTGTGAAGGGAGTTGAATATGACTTTGAGGCTGAGGAACGCTGCCAGAAGGTTGTAAAGCAAGGCCATAAAGGGAAAGCAGGCTCTGGTGGCCATAGAGCTGAGCTTGGACACTAGCCCTCCAGTTGGTTATTCTTGGTCAAGTTTTCTTCCCTGCTGGCTTTACCCAACCTGTGTGGCTGGCCTCAGAGCATTTCCCTGGGAGCATCCTGTTTTTCCATCAAGCTCAGCATTAGTCCCATGTTGATTTCTGTGTTAGGTCCACTGGCTTCAGCATGAGCTCCAGCTGCCAGGACTTCACCTTCAGTGAACAGCCATCACCACCAGGCTGCAGAGCTGTGAAAAGAACCCTGGTTTCCATGGAAATCCTTGCTGATACTGCTCTAGATGTCTGCTTTTTCTGTGCCCACAGAGAGCAGAGCAGAAAAAGCAGCATGTGAATCCATTTCTTCACATTTCTCTCACTGTAGTAAAAACCCCAAACATATCTAGCAGGAACAGGGTGGCCAGCAGGAGCAGGGAGGTCATTCTGCCCCTGGACTCAGCACTGGTTAGGCAACATCTTGAAGCCTATGTCCAATTCTGGGCTCCTCAGCGTAGGAAAGATGTTGAGATGCTGGAAGGTGTCCAGAGAAGGGCAAGAAAGCTGGGGAGAGGTCTGGAGCACAGCCCTGGGAGGAGAGGCTGAGGGAGCTGGGGTTGCTTAGCCTGCAGAAGAGGAGGCTCAGGGGAGACCTCCTTGCTCTCTACAAGTACCTGAAGGGAGGTTGTAGCCAGGAGGGGGTTGGTCTCTTCTCCCAGGCAAGCAGCAGCAGAACAAGAGGACACAGTCTCAAGCTGTGCCAGGGGAGGTTTTGGGATGGAGATGAGGAGAAAGTTCTTCCCAGCAAGAGAGATTGGCCACTGGAATGTGTTGCCCAGGGAGGTGGTGGAGTCACCATCCCTGGAGGTGTTTAAGAAGGGCCTGGATGAGGCACTTGGTGCCATGATTTAGTTGATCAGCTGGTGTTGGGTGATAGGTTGGACTGGATGCTCTCCAAGGTCTTTTCCACCCTGGTTAATTGTATTCTAAATGATTGAAAAGGAGGGAGTGTGGTTTCCACGTCCAGGGTCCAAAGGAGCTGGTTGCCAAGAGCTGAAACCACATTGATGCTGTAACTGGGGCAGCAAGAGGCTGGTTCCTTGCTCTTCCTTCTGGCCTTGCATGAGTTGGGAGAGTGGGTGCATGGTTTGTCTTGCCTCATCCATCCATCTTTGCATGACTGCAGAACCATGATCACTGCAACAGAAGGGGGAGGATCTACCCCTGGCCAAAGAGAGACCCTGAGGTTAGTAGCAGAGGATGGCTTGGGTAGAGGTGGTGTAAATTCATTGAATAACTAGAAAACAAGAATTAACCAGGTTGGAAAAGACCTTGGAGATCATCCAGTCCAACCTATCACCCAGCACCATCTGATCAACTCAACCATAGCACCAAGTGCCTCAGCCAGGCTCTTCCTAAACACCTCCAGGGATGGGGACTCCACCTCCCTGGGCAGCACATCCCAATGGCCAATCTCTCTTGCTGGGAAGAGCATTCTCCTCACTTTGGCACAGCTTGAGACTGTGTCCTCTTGTTCTGGTGCTGGGTGCCTGGGAGAAGAGACCAACCCCCAGCTGGCTACAACCTCCCTTCAGGGAGTTGGAGAGAGCAAGAAGGTCTCCCCTGAGCCTCCTCTTCTCCAGGCTGAGCAACCCCAGCTCCCTCAGCCTCTCCTCCCAGGGCTGTGCTCCAGACCCCACCCCAGCTTTGTTGCCCTTCTCTGGACACCTTCCAGCACTTGTATCAGCCAACAGAGCACAGCTGCCTCCTGAGCTGGGTGCAGCTGCTCAGCTTCTCTGTTTGGGTGGGAGCCTTAGGCAGCCCCCTCTAAGAACAGCCAAACCTTGGCCCAGCCAAAGAATTTTCCTTCTTTTTAACTCTAGCTGATGAGAGCAGCACCATCACAGATCTCTTTGGATGTTTGGGCAAAGTCACTGGGGGAAAGAAAAAAAGATACCAAACTATTTGCTAACCTCAACCTCCATGACAGGAAAGGCCAAATAGTTGAACTTCCCCTCCACTTGCCTCCTCCCACCTTGGCCTGTTCAGTAGAGAGGCAGCTGCCCCAAGGGAGAGCCTGGGTTGAGCTCCTAGCAAGTGAAATGGCATTTCCCTGCCATGGTAAGCCTGGAAAGGCACTGTGCAAGCCCAATCCAAGACATTTTTATGTTCAAAGGAAACCCTAGATGTGTTTTCTACATCACTTTCCAGCCCTCTCGGTGAACAGGAGGCTTTGAAAACAGAGTCTGAAATCCTTCTCCTCCTCTCCATGCATCTGCTCTTTTTCTTTTCCATCTGGCCAGCAGCACAGGTACACAGACAAGAGCCTGGCCTTTGGCCCACAGGATCTTTCCAAGCAATTTTTGGACCCCAGAAGAGGAAAAACCAATCCAAATCTCAGCTCTGCAAAGGGCTTGTGTTTCCATTTGAGTCCACTTCAAGGGGCTGCAACAGGCTGAGGTCTGTTGTTTTTTCGTTCCCCTTTCCAAAAGGATAGCCAAAGCCATCCCAAGTGTGGATTTAGAGGAGGCTGCTGCTGAAAAAGAGAGCAGCAGAAGCTGAGTCTCTTTGCTTGTACCACCAGGTCTTGACCACTAATTGTACAGGAGATTAAAGTCCTTGCTGCCATTCTCCAGCTGCAGATCAGACTCTTGGACTGACTTCAGACAGCTGCATTGGGCAGCAGAGGGAGCTGGCACGGGCAGGCAAGGCCATTTCTCATCCAGTGGGAAGAGCAGAGCTCTGGAGGAGACATTAGCTGGTGGACAGCAGGCACCTTCTGCAGGCAAGGCATGAGTGCTGGCTGGGAGATGGCACACTCATGGAGCCAGGATGGAGGGCTTGAGTTGACACAGCCAACACCAGGTCATCTGCTGCCATTGCTGCAGTTAAACAGGCAGCAGGGGAGGGAAAGGTGCTGCTGGCAAGGGGTAAAGAAGAGATCCCTAATGAAGCAGTGTGGCAGAAGCCTCAGGAGAAACAAGAGGAACAATGTCTACCTGCAACTGTAAGACAGTCACACCAGTCTGGTAGGAGCTTCTCTGGCAGCTTCTGAGGTCACAGAGCAGGTGCCTTGGCTTCTCACAAAGCACTCTGGAAAGTCATGGATGAAGCTGAAGTGTGGGAAACCAAGGAAGCCAGAGCATCCCAGCAGGGCAGCACTATGGCTTTGGGAAGAAGGAACCCAGCCTCCAGCCTCACCTCTCCTGTGCCAGGAGCTTTGTTGGCAAGAGGTAACAGTGTGACACTGTGCCCTGGGGTGGGACAGGGCCACCAGGAGGGCTGGGAGCATGGATGCCCTTCCTCTGAGGAAGGCTGAGTGGGAAGGCACTAAGGAGAAGGGGGCTGGAGGAGGAGAAGGTGGTGAAGCACATCCATGTGCAGATGAGGAGCTTGGAGCTTGCTTTGCCAGAAGAAATGCTTGGCCTTCTGAGCTTGACATCCTGCCTCCCCAGGCAGCCAGGACATGATTCCTCCCAGATGAAGAGCCACCCTTTCCATGCACAAAACCACTCTTTTTTCCCCAACCCCCAACCCTCTCCTCCCCTTTCAGGGCCAGATGGGAGGAAGTCTTTAGTGCTGGATTCAAAATGGCCAATGTCTTTTCCAGCCATGACAGACTCTAGCAGCTCCCCGTGCAGAACACACAGCCCCTGCCATGACCTAGAGTTAGACAAGAATTTCCTCTTCAAAGGCTTTTTGAGCCACTTCCTTTTACTTTATTCTCCTCTCTTTGAGCTGGGGAAGGGAATGAGGGGAAGGATGAGGCTGGGATTTAGCAGAGATTAGCAAGCTCAGATCCAGACTGAACTGACTCTCATCAAACACCAGTTGCCTACTTGCTGGCCTGTCCCACAGTGACTCTCCCTGACAAGCCCCCTGTCCCACAGGGTATGGCCCATTTTGCAGGGGGGCTGCTCACTCATGGCTCTTGGTGGCATCCAGGATGCAAAGCAGCAATTAGTCCAAGCACAGCAAGATTGGAGCCAGGCCTTAGAAAGCCTTTTGTGTGTGTGTGGTTTCTACAGGCAGCCATTCCCCTTTCCCTCATGAATTTCCTGTTGTGTTCATCCCCCAAATGCAAGGGCAAACAAAAACCTCTCTCTCTCTCTGCCTCTGCAGTGATGTTTTCTTTATCTCAGTTCACTTGGGCCAGCAAGAAAGTTTCCACAGATCTTCCCAGGTCTCTTCTTTAAGAGGAGAGAACAGAAACTATTCCTGGAAAGCAGTCCCTCCTCTGCGTGCTGAAGTGTTTGCTTTGGAGGGGAGAGAGCAGCACATGCACTGGCAGGGGGGGGAAAGGGGCTTAGGCATCCTCATTCAGCTACTGATCCCCTGGGTTCACCTCTGTAAAGAAAATAGCTGAGCAGGTGCAAAACCCAGCTCAGTGCTGAGGAATGAAGCTGCACAGGCTGGAGAGCAAGCACAAGGAGATGCAGCAGAACAAGCTCAACACCTGCCCAGCATCACAGGTGTTTTGAACTCAGCTGCCAGCTTGTGCAAGCAAACACCAGGAGCTCACCTTCACTTAGCTTAGAGGAGAATTAACCAGGTTGGAAGAGGCCTTGGAGATCATCCAGTCCAACCTAACACCCAACACCATCTGATCAACTCAACCATGGCACCAAGTGCCTCATCCAGGCTCTTCCTAAACACCCCCAGAGATGGGGACTCCACCACCTCCCTGGGCAGCACATTCCAATGGCAAATATCTTTCTTCCTAACTTCCAGCCTAAACCTGCCCTGAAACAGCTTGAGACTGTGTCCTCTTGTGCTGGTGCTGGGTGCCTGGGAGAAGAGACCAACCACCACCTGGCTACAGCCTCCCTACAGGGAGTTGTAAAGAGCAAGGAGGTCTCCCCTGAGCCTCCTCTTCTCCAGGCTAAGCAACCCCAGCTCCCTCAGCCTCTCCTCCCAGGGCTGTGCTCAAGACCCCTCCCCAGCTTTGTTGCCCTTCTCTAGGCAGCTTCCAGCACCTCAACATCTTTCCTAAACTGAGGAGCCCAGAACTGGACAGAGGACTCAAGGTGTGGCCTGACCAGTGCCAAGTACAGGGGCAGAATGACTTCCCTGCTCTTTCTGGCTACACTGTTCCTGATGCAGGCCAGGATGCCCTTGGCCTTCTCAGCCACCTGGGCACACTACTGGCTCATGTTCAGCCTACTATCAACCAGTCCCCACAGGTCCCTTTCTGCCTGGCTGCTCTCCAGCCACTCTGCCCCCAGCCTGTGAGAGCATGCCTTGACCAACAGAAACACAGCTCCTGCTCTGGTATTTGCCCCTGGTAGCTGCTTCAGTTCTTTGCAAACAGAGACAGAGTCAAGAACAGCACTCAAATAGTCACAGCAACAACCCCAAACCCTCCCAGCTAGGTCTGTCTCTGAGCTCCTGCTGTGGCATGGGCTGTGTGCTGCTTGCTCCCTGTGTTCTAGCCCTGCTTGGAAGCGATAAGCAGCACCCAGCCTCCTGTGCTCTCAAGTGCACTAGAAATAGAAAGGGAGATACAGCTCTACCAAAGGAAAGAGCCTGGCTTCAGGCTTCCCCCAGGGCTGACTTTGTGGTTCACACCCCAGGAGCCTGCTGGAGCACTGTGAATGGAGAGCAAGTTTTCCATCCTTTTTGAGGGGCAGTAGGTCAACCTGCTCCTTCAGACTGCAGCATCTCTGCTTTGGATGAATGGAAATGGCACAGAGGGCTGAACATGAGCCACCAGTGGGCCAAGGTGGCCAAGGACATCCTGGCCTGGATAAGGAATAGTGTGGCCAGCAGGACAAGGGAGGTTATTCTTCCCTTGTATTCAGCACTGGTCAGGCCACACCTTGAGTGCTGTGCCTGGTTCTGGACCCTTTAATTCAAGAGAGATGTTGAGGTACTAGAAGGTGTCCAGAGAAGGGCAATGAAACTGGTGAGGAGCCTGGAGCACAGCCCTGGGAGGAGAGGCTGAGGGAGCTGGGGTTGCTTAGCCTGGAGAAGAGGAGGCTCAGGGGAGACCTTCTTGCTCTCTCCAACTCCCTGAAGGGAGGTTGTAGCCAGGTGGGGGTTGGTCTCTTCTCCCAGGCAAGCAGCACCAGAACAAGAGGACACAGTCTCAAGCTGTGCCAGGGGAGGTTTAGGCTGGATGTTAAGAAGAAATTCTTCCCAGCAAGAGAGATTGGCCATTGGGATGTGCTGCCCAGGGAGGTGGAGTCACCATCCCTGGAGGTGTTTAGGAAGAGACTGGATGAGGCACTTAGTGTCATGGTTTAGTTGATTAGATGGTGTTGGGTGATAGGTTGGACTGGATGATCTCCAAAGTCCTTTCCAACCAGGTTAATTCTATTCTATTCCTGTCCAGACTCAGCACAGAAATCTGACTGTGGGCCAGCTCCACGTCCTCACCCACGGCCAGGGCATCGCCTTGCACTGCTGGGGCATCCCTACCACCACATGCATGAGAGAAACAGCTGCTTGGAAGAGACCTAAAGATCACAGAGATCAACCATTACCTGTGTCTCAGCTGTGGTACTGACCTTCAGGGGCTCTTGGAGCCAAAGGACAAACATTGATTGAGGAAAACCCTGGATGAGTGGCTTAGACTTGATGTCCATTCCCTTAGTCCTCTCATTACTGCCACCCTAGCTGCCAGGGTGCTGCAAGTGCTGGGGCAGTCTGTGCAAGCTGAAGGCTTAGAGAGGTCTTTTGGTGGTTCAGTATTTTTCAGCAGGTTGATGGTTGTGGTGCCTGTAGCAACATCCCCCACTGGGCACAAGCACCACACAGAACCAATGCAGCTGGAAGAGACCTTTAAGGTTGCTGAGTCCAACCTTCAACCTACACACCACCATGGCCAAACCATGTCCCAAAGTGCCACCTCCACACACTTCATGACCACCTCCAGGGATGGAGACTCCACCACTCCACTCCCTGAGCAGCCTGTTCCAATCCCTGACCACGCTTACAGCAAAGAAATCTTTCCTCATCTTCAACCTAAACCTCCCCAGCACAATTTCAGGCCATTTCCTCTCATTGTCTCACATGAGACTAGGGAGAAGAGGCCAACCCCTGCCTGGCTCCAACCTCCTTTCAGGGAGTTGTAGAGGACAGCCTCCTCTTCCCCAGACTACACAACCCCACCTCCCTCAGCTGCTCCTCACCAGAGCTGTTCTCCAGACACTTTTTTGCCCTTCTCTGGACACTTCCTGCAACTCAAAGCTTATAGCCTCTGCTCCATGTGGATCTACCCTCCCCACATCTTGCTTGAAGGCAGCCTGAAACCCAAGATCCATGGGATTTGCTGGAAAAAGGCCCTTTCAGGTCAGTGCTAGGAAGGTGAGGACAACACAGAGGGTCCTACAGACAGTTCTCAAAGAGGGCTATGAGGCTTAAACCTCACCCTTGCTCCCACTTGTTGCACCCCACCCCACTTCCACTCCTTTCCCACCAAGCTTCCCACACACAGCTCTTTTGCTATAGAAATGTCCAGCTGAGTCTTAAAATCACATAAAGCCTTTGTGGCCTTCTTGCTGACAGTCTCCATCACTTTACTGCCCTGTAAGGGAGAATTACCTACAATTCCCTCTCTACTAATGGCCAGACTGGGGCCCAGGTTGATTCAAACCTCTGCCTCAATACCAGTAAGAGCCATTTACCCTCTTCAGTTCTTTCCACACCTGGAAAACCTCCATGTAGGGGTTTAGGTCCCCACCCAAAGAGTGCTCAGCCTGATCATAGAATCAGTAAGGTTGGAAAAGATCTTCAAGATCATCCAGTCCAACCTATCACCCAACACCATCTAATCAACTCAACCATGGCACCAAGTGCCTCAGCCAGGCTCTTCCTAAACACCTCCAGGGATGGTGACTCCACTACCTCCCTGGGAAGCACATTCCAATGGCCAATCTCTCTTGCTGGGAAGAGCTTCTTCCTCACCTCCAGTCTGAACCTTCCCTGGCACAGCTTGAGTGATTATTGGCCAGGAATGAGAGAGCTCTCGTGATTTAGACTCTGGAGAGCAGAACAGAAGGCAGCAGCTTGGTACCTTGAGCAAGAGCAGGAGCAGAGAATCCATAAAGCTGTCCTCCTCTCTCTTCCTCCCTCCCTTTTGGACACATCTTTCAAAGCTTCACCTCCAAGAGTGGCATTCCAAAAGCTACAACCTTATCAAAGGAGAGGGAGCACAGCCCAGGCCTTGTTGGCCCCTGGAGGACAGAAAAATGACATAAAAGCAAATAAACCCACAGATTACATTGCAGAAAGCCCCACTGAGGCCTTTGAGAGACACACACACAGGCTGTGGATTCCAGCCCCCTGGGCTTTGCAGGCTCCAGGGATGCTTCTTCATTCTGCCAACATTAATAAGACGTCACTTGAGGTCATTGCTCACACCAAAAGCCAAAGCTCTCCAGCTTCCCTTATCTGCTCCCCTGTCTTTATCCAGCTGGAAAGCACTGTGTATTCATTTAGCCATCTTTCAGACACGGTCTGGTTATTCATCACGTCTTAAAAGGGCCCTTAGGCAGTGTGGAAGCACTTAGAGGAGGGATGGACTTATCAGAGCTGTGGTTTTTCCACTTGGGGCCATCACTCCCTGGGGTCTCTGAGGCTTGCATTCAAAGAGAAGGGCTGGTGCCAGCAGGCTCGATGCTCACCCCTGCACTGGGAAGCTTTTCAGGAACTCCAGACAGACAGTTGATTAAAATGATGGCAGTGGAAGAGAAAAATGAGGAGGTGGAAGCCTCTCAGAAGATGGAGAGCAGCAGAGCTGGTATGAGAGCACAGCCCAGTTGGCTGTTCTTTCATTTCCAACATAATTTCTGCCGCTGCAGTGACTCCCAGGGGAGCCAGACTCAAAGGGGAAACCTCCAAAGCCACAGTGGACTCAGAAAGAAACACTGACTTCACAATCACTGGGGTAAAGCCTCCCCACCCCAGGTGGCACCCAGCTTTGCTGTGTGATTCCCAGGAGCCCAAAGGGCTGCTCAGCAATTCCTGCATCTCAAAACACCTTCCTTGACTTGAGCTCCATCAGCCAGAACAGCCCTTGCTCCTGCAGGAGAAAACTCAAGTCCAAAGGAGCATCCTGGCAGTGCCTAAACTAACCTTCTCCCAGCTGAAGCAGCCATTCTTCCATGACTTTGAAACTGTTAGAGTGGGTCCAGAGGAGGCCACAAAGATGATCAGAGGCCTGGAGCAATCCCCCCTACAGGGGACAGGCTGCAAGACTTGTGGCTGTTCAGCCTGGAGAAAAGAAGGCTATGGGGAGACCTTAGAGCAGCCTTCCAGTAGCATAGAATAAACCAGGTTAGAAAAGACCTTTGAGATCATCCAGTCCAACCTATCACCCAGCACCATCTAATCAACTAAACCATGGCACCAAGGGCCTCAGCCAGACTCTTCCTAAACACCTCCAGGGATGGGGACTCCACCACCTCCCTGGGCAGCACATTCCCATGGCCAATCTCTCTTGCTGGGAAGAATTTCTTCCTCACATCCAGCCTGAACCTCCCCTGGTGCAGCTTGAGACTGTGTCCTCTTGTTCTGGTGCTGATTACCTGAAGGGAGGTTGCAGCCAGGAGGGGGTTGGTCTCTTCTCCCAGGCACCCAGCCCCAGAACAAGAGGACACAGTCTCAAGCTGTGCCAAGGGAGGTTCAGGCTCGAGGTAAGGAGAAAGTTCTTCACTGAGAGAATTGTTGGCCATTGGAATGTGCTGCCCAGGGAGGTGTTGGAGTCCCCATCCCTGGAGGTGTTCAAGAGGGGACTGGATGTGGCACTTGGAGCCATGGTTTACTCATGAGGTCTGTGGTGACAGCTTGGACTTGCTGATCCTTGAGGTCTCTTCCAGGCTTGGTGATTCTGTGAAATACATCTGCACACCCACCCACCCCCTCCACACACCAGTTTTTTTTTCCTTGCATTACAAGATTCAAAGCAAAGAAAAGGAGAACATTGCCACAGCTTCAGTTCTGGAGCCCTCATCTGAGGCTCCCACGAAACCCACATCTGCCACTCAAACCTCTGCTACTTTGCATTCTTGGGGGGGTGGAGGAAAAAAAGAAAGCCAGCATGGAACACATTTTTAATTCCTATTTTTGGTCATGGCTCAGGCTTAGCACCAGCCTGACAGAGCTACATGCCTCCTAGTGCAGAGCTGGCTGACAGCCAGCCAGCTGAGAAGGTCACAGTCTGCTCACTAAAGACCACAGAGAGACATCCCCTGAAATCCCTCTGAGGTTCTCTGCCTGCATGACAAGGTGGCACCAAAACACAGAAGGTAATAACAAACCCTCCACTCCTGGGGTAGCTTTGGTGGAGCAAAGAAATGGTCCAGGGTTGCCCAATCCTCCATCCCTGCCTGGGTTTGCCCTTTCCAGGTCGCTCCATCAAGCTCCTGGAGGAGCTTTGCAACGGGAGGACGTGCTGCTTCACACCACCAGGTGAGGACATCTCTGTCAGCAGGTCTGCAGCAGCAGCAGCACCGAGCTGGTTTAACCTGCCTCTCCCAGCCAGCACGGGGGTTCCCAGAGCAGGGCACACGGAGCTGCCCTGGGTACACAGCCCACTTCACACTGGCATTTGAAGTGCTCAGAGGCAGCCTGGAGAGCCTAAGTACCTTCTCCAGGCCACCACGTGGTCCTCAGGCAGGGCCAGGAGCTGCCACCACCATTCCCTGCTGCTTCTGACTCACACATGAGCAGCTTCTGAGGGCTGGTGCTGAGCTGGGGACCAGATGTGTCCCTCCGGAGCCCTTCACCGGCTGCATTTTGGGGCTGGGGGGGAACCACTGCAGGTGTCACAAACCCAGGGGAAACAAAAGCTCTTTGTGGTGTTAGCACTCATTAGTGCCCTGAAACCCTCTGTTGGGGAGGGCCCAAAACCCAATTTCCAAGTTGCCACATCTCAGCTTGATTCCTCTTCTGGCTGGCAACAAAAGCTTGCTGTGCACGGGGAGCTGCATCCCAATCTCCTCCTCCTAGGAGCAACCACTGCAGCTACCTGAAAACCTTGGATCACCCCAATGAGCTGAGCCTGTTTGGGGGGGGTGTTTGAACACAGGTGTTTTCCTAGAGACAGGAGGAGAAAACCAACTCAATCCTGTTTCTAAAGAGCTTGGATGTATAAGCCAAGGGAGAGCAGCTCCTCTGCAAACGAGCCTGCTGTGTCTGAAGTGTTAGCCACTTGAGATAGCACAGAGAAGCCATGGTCCCTGCCCTTTTTATATCTTATTGCCTAGTTCTGGAAACCATCCTGTGAGTAGCCACTTGGACTTTAATAGGCTGAATCCCTGCTCAAACCATCATGTGCTTATAAATGTTTACATGAGTGGGCCTGAAACAGAGATACCGTGGGGAGGGTGGGGGAAGGAAAAAGAAGACAGAAGTTGAGCTAAAAGCTGTAGCCAGGGATGAAAGAGTCATGTCTGGAGGGTTTCAGCTCTGCTGCTGCTTGGGTTGAAGGGCAATTGCCTCCCCAGGTACAGCACTAATAACTTCAGCACCTGGGAGATGCCCAGAAGTCATTCCCTCTGCTAGTGAGAGTGACCAGGAACAGCAGGGCCTGGGGCAGAGGTACCAGCAACAGCAAGTGGCATCTGAAGGAATGCATGGCCCCTGGCACTGGGAGTCACAGGAGCTGCTGGGAATGGCTCATGGAAGGGTTTAAATCTGCAGGGAGAATCCCATGTTCATCCAAAAGAATCATAGAACAGTTTGGGTTGGAAAAGAGCTCAAAGATCACCAAGTCTGAAAGCAACCCAACGCCACCATGGCCATGAAACCGTGCCCCAAGGTGCCACAGCCTCAGCTTTCCTGAACACCTCCAGGGATGGGGGCTCCACCACCTCCCTGGGCAGCCTGTTCCAGTGCCTGACCACTCCTCTAGGAAAGAGATTTCTCCTAATATCCAACCTAAACCTCTGCTGGTGTAACTTGAGGCCGTTTCACCTCGCTCTATCACCTGATACTAGGGAAAAGACAACGACCCCCACCTCACTCCAGCCTCCTCCCAGGGAGCTGTACACCAAACAACTGCAGTTCCCCCAGCTGCTCCTCACCAGAGCTGTTCTCCAGCCTTTCAGCAGCTTTGTTTCCCTTCTCTGAACACACTCCAGCACTTCAATGTCCTTTTTTTAGTGAGGGGCCCAAAACTGGACTCAGGATTCAAGGGGTGGCCTCACCAGTGCCAAGTACAGGGTCATGAGCATAGAATTGTCCAGGTTGGAAGGGACCTCCAAAGAGCATCTAGTCCAAGCAATGATCACAGAATCACCAAGGTTGGAAGAGACCTCAATGATCATCAAGTCCAAGCTGTCACCACAGACCTCATGAGTAAACCATGGCACCAAGTGCCACATCCAATCCCCTCCTGAACACCTCCAGGGATGGGGACTCCACCACCTCCCTGGGCAGCACATTCCAATGGCTAACAACTCTCTCTGGGAAGAACTTTCTCCTCACCACAAGCCTAAACTTCCCCTGGCACAGCTTGAGACTGTGTCCTCTTGTTCTGGGGCTGGTTGCCTGGCAGAAGAGACCAACCCCATTGAGAAGCAACAAAAAGCAGCAGAGGAAGGGTAGCCTGACAGTGCCTTTCCCCTGAGGAGCACCCAAAGCACACACAGAGGCACATATTGCACTCCAGGGAATGGTGTTGCCCTCTGCCATTTACCATCAGAAGAAATTCCCATCATCTGCCCCTGTGCTCAGCACTGCTCAGGCCACACCTTGAGTCCTGGGTCCAGTTCTGGGCTCCTCAGTTTAGGAAAGATGCTGGAAGGTGTCCAGAGAAGGGCAACACATCTGGGGAGGGGTCTGGAGCACAGCCCTGTGAGGAGAGGCTGAGGGAGCTGGGGTTGCTTAGCCTGCAGAAGAGGAGGCTCAGGGGAGACCTTCTTGCTCTCTCCAACTCCCTGAAGGGAGGTTGTAGCCAGCTGGGGGTTGGTCTCTTCTCCCAGGCACCCAGAACAAGAGGACACAGTCTCAAGCTGTGCCAGGGGAGGTTTAGGCTGGAGGTGAGGAGAAAGTTCTTCCCAGCCAGAGAGATTGGCCATGGGAATGTGCTGCCCAGGGAGGTGGTGGAGTCCCCATCCCTGGAGGTGGTTAGGAAGAGCCTGGATGAGGCCCTTGGTGCCATGGTTTAGTCAATTAGATGGTGTTGGATGGTAGGTTGGACTGGATGACCTCTGAGGTCTTTTCCAACCTGCTTAATTCTATTCTATCTTTGAATTGTGTTCTCTTTAGGCAGTGATGGGCTGCAAGCCTTCACTCCAATCAGTGGTAGTGGCTGAGAAATACTCCTCAGGGAGAGGCTGAATCCTTTGCTCTTCTCTGTGCTTAGTCAGAGGATGAGTGTCAGAGGGAACAACAGGAACAAGTCTGCTCTTGGAGGGCATTATCCCTAAGCTTTCCACCAGCATCCTGCTCTTCCAAGGCTGATTTCCCTTAGTAAAGCAACAGGAAAACTCATCCTCTTTGCAAGGAAAGCAGTAAAAGTTTGGGGTCTGGCATTGCTGGGGGGTGGTGGTTATTTTTAGCTCTTCCTTCTAATCCTTTAAGCTTGTAGTTCCTCTCTGTTTCCTTTTCTCCTAAAGCAGGAGCTGCAATCACTTGGCCTGGAGTCAAAGTCTCAAAGCCAACGGCAGACTTCCCAGATCTCATGCCAGAGCAGTCTGGTAGGGGCCTGAGGTTTATCTCACAGGAGGCTTGAGCTGAAGGCTGCTGAAGTTGGTGGGGAATCTTACCACTAACCCCCAGAAGCTTCCTTTTCACCATGCCCTTAAATGTACCCTGCCTGGCTGCAGCACCCTGAGCCTCCATGCTAGTTAAAAATAGCATGTGTGGCAGCCAGACACAGCCCAAGGATCACTGCATTTCAGGGATCTCCAAAGCTCATCCAGTCCAACCCCCCCTGCCAGAGCAGATCACACAGGAACACATCCAGGAGAGTTTTGAATCTCTCCAGAGAGGGAGACTCCACAACCCCCCTGGGCAGCCTGCTCCAGGGCTCTGGCACCCTCAAGAAGTTTCCTAAGCTGTGATCTAAGGCTGCTCTTGAGCTCACAGCCCCAAAGAGACACCTTGAGTAAAGGATAAACCCAGGAAGGGGTGGCAGATTAATGACCCAGAGATATAGAATAGAATACAGATTTCACCAGCTTGGAAAAGACCTCAGAGGTCATCAAGTCCAACCTGTCACCCAGCACCATCTGATCATCTTCCTGCCTCTCTGCAGCTCTGGGGTTCTAGAGCTGGTTCGAGCTAGGTGGGCTGCCAGCTGCTGAGCTAGGTGGGCTGCCAGGCCACAGGAAGCCCAGCTCCTGTGTGAGCATCAGCCCCATTGGGGGGTGTTGGCCAAGCACCCACTTGAGCCTTTGAGCTTCTCTTGCTGTTGCCATTCAAAGCCAGTGCTGCGTGAGGCCTGGCTCATGGCTAGGATCTACCAAAAGCTTACCTAAGCTTTTAGACAAAGCAACCCCCCCTCCCAAAATCCCAGTTTTCAATCTAGCTGATCCTGCCTTGGGGGCCTGGATGACCTTTAGGGGTCCTTCAGACCATACCCCCCCACCTTAAGCCCTTCCCAGGTCACTCCACCTCTGATGACCAAAACCAAGAGCAGGTGCCACCAAGCCAACCCTCAGTCAGCCAAGGCTCAAGGAGGGATTTTGGGGGTGGGAGGCAACAAAAGGAGAGCAGAGAACCACATTCAGGCTTCTCCTGAGCAGATAGCTCCACTCCTGAGAAGGGAGCCCAGTGCCTGGACCCAAAATAACTCCGTGGGCAGAGATATGTTACATATTTATTGGAGGCAGCAATTGGGCAGGAAATGGCTATAAAACACACAGTTTGGAGAAAAGGAGGGAGATTTATGGCTCTTTTGCAAATCTGAGTCATATCTTGCTGCATCCCCTGGGCAGGAATACCCTAATCACTAACATACCCCAAACATGGATGCACAGTGGGCTGAGAATTGCTTCCTTCTGGCCCCAGCTCCAGCTAAAGACGTGATAGGGATTGAGCTACTTGATCTGACAGTTGGCAAATGAATTGCCAATTCATTCTGGGCTCAGAGGGGGGATTTTTTTGGGGGGCTGCCCCCCCTCCTCCTTTAAACAAAAACCCAAAAGAAGGTCCTTTTATATAGCTCTTTGATCAGTCAAGGCCTTGACAAATTATTTTCTGAGGAATTCCTTGAGCCTTAATGCCACAAGGAGGGAAAAAAGAGAAGGAGGGGAGGGAGGGGGGAAAAAAAGGGATTTGCTCTCAAAGAAAAGCTTTTATGTCTCAAATATTGCAGCAAGGTAAAGGGATTTCCTCCATTTCCCCTCCTCCTCAGCTCCTTCTCTTCAAGAAATGGAAGCAAGGTAGCCTGAAGATTTTCCCCCCCCCCCCAGCCCACCTCAAGCCAGGAGGCAGAAGGGGAGGAGGAAGCACTGCCAGGTCTCCCAGCCTGATTCCTCCCCAGCATGGGGGGAGCACTGTGAACCCTAGCAGAGGCTGAATGGAAAGGTCATGGTCATCAATGACACTAATCAAGAGGCCCTTCAGCACTAGCAGGAGCAATGGGAGCAGAGGACAGCTCAGGGTTGTGTCACCAAGGAGCTGCTTGCTTGCCAGGAACAGCAGCTCTGAGCACTTTGGAAGGGTCGAGATGCAAGGGAAGCATCTCCCTGCTGGCACTGCTGGGGTCACTCCAAAGTGTGAGAATGGAGAAGGGCTTGCTGGTCTCCTGGGAGAGTCTGGGGCAGGGGGAGGGAAAAGCTCCCTGCTTTTACTCTCTTCATCCAGTCATTTAATAGAATCAACCAGGTTGGGAAAGACCTCAGAGATAAAGTCCAACCTGTCACCCAAAACCTCAGGACTATTAAACCATGGCTCCAAGTGCCACATCCAATCCCTTTTTGAACATCTCCAGGGATGGGGACTCCACCACCTCCCTGGGCAGCACATCCCAGTGGCCAATCTCTCTTGCTGGGAAGAACTTTCTCCTCACCTCCAGCCTAAACCTCCCCTGGCACAGCTTGAGACTGTGTCCTCTTGTTCTGGTGCTGCTTGCCTGGGAGAAGAGACCAACCCCCACCTGGCTACAACCTCCCTTCAGGTAGTTGCAGAGAGCAAGAAGGTCTCCCCTGAGCCTCCTCTTCTCCAGGCTAAGCAACCCCAGCTCCCTCAGCTCTCCTCCCAGGGCTGTGCTCCAGACCCCTCCCCAGCCTCTTTGCACACCTTCAAGTGTCTCCATGTCCTTCTTAAACTGAGGAGCCCAGAACTGGACACAAGCTGCACCCTAAGGCTATATGGAGCAGAAACAGAGCCAGCAGGTCCAGAGAAGTGACCCTAAATGTTGTATTAGAAGACCAGACACCAAGAGCAGGAAAAGAGGAAACACTATGACCACCTCACGGCCTTTGGATGAAGATGTTCTTCTGAAAACCCCAGGGACAAATCTCTTATTCATCACAGCCCAGGTCTACACAAATGTGGGAGTGAAAGATCGATGACTTTGAGATCCCTGGAGCTAGCAATGGGGTTATCCCAAGAGCACAAAGCATCCCAGTGGTTCTGCCATGTGCTGATGCTGACATTCCCCACCTGCCAGGTCACAGCACAGGGAGGAAGAGGAGCAGCACATCACTCCCGTCATGATGACAAACATGGTACCAATAGGCTTGTTTGGCTTCATACAAGCTTAAAACCATCTCAACAGCAGCATTTATGGATGCAAGCACTAGCAGAGCCCTCAGTCCCTGGCTGCTAAAGGGCTCACCATGCACTGCAGGAGGTTTCTGCCCCCTTCCCCTTTCCAATCCAGGGCTGAGCTTTCAGGTCACGATTCAAGCAATGTTTTCTTTTTCTGCCCTGAGGCAAGTGACAAAACATTTGAGAGGCCTTTAGTACAGGACAAATACTGCCCCTCAGTGCAGAGGCATAGAATCATTTCAGTTGGAAGAGACCTTTAAGACCATCAAGTCCAAGCAGTCATAGAATCACAGAATTGTTAGGGTTGGAAGGGACCTCAAGGCTAAGCCAGTTCCAACCCCTCTGCCATGGGCAGGGACACCTCACACTGCAGAAGGTTGCTCACAGCCACATCCAGCCTGGCTGCAAAAACCTCTGTGGATGAGGCTTCTGCCACCTCCCTGGGCAACCTATTAAGCCAGCACTACCAGGTCACCACTAAACTCTGTCCCTCAGTGCCACATCTCTACAGCTTTCCAGTCCCTCCAATCCAGCACTGCCCTGAGCAGCCTGTTCCAGACCTTAACAATCCTTCTGGAGAAGAAATCATTCCTTATGTCCAACCTAAGCCTCCCCTGAGGCAACCTGAGGTTGCTGCTCCTTCTCCTCTGCCTTGCTACATGGGAGAAGGGACTGAACCCCATCTGCTCCAGAGAGCAATGAGGTCTCCCCTCAACCTCCTCTTCTCCAGGCTGAGCAACCCCACTTCCCTCAGCTGCTGCTCACCAGCTCTGTTCTGCAGACCCTTCAGCAGCTCTGTTGCCCTTCTCTGGGCACACTCCAGCATCAGGGCTCCTCAGTTTAGGAGAGATATTGACTTGCTGGAAGGTGTCCAGAGAAGGGCAACAAAGCTGGGGAGGGGTCTGGAGCACAGCCCTGTGAGGAGAGGCTGAGGGAGCTGGGGTTGCTCATCCTGGAGAAGAGGAGGCTCAGGGGAGACCTCATTGCTCTCTCCAACTACCTGAAGGGAGGTTGTAGCCAGGTGGGGGTTGGTCTCTTCTCCCAGGCAAGCAGCACCAGAACAAGAGGACACAGTCTCAAGCTGTGCCAGGGGAGGTTTAGGCTGGAGGTGAGGAAGAAATTCTTCCCAGCAAGAGAGACTGGCCACTGGGATGTGCTGCCCAGGGAGGTGGTGGAGTCCCCATCCCTGGAGGTGTTTAGGAAGAGCCTGGCTGAGGCACTTGGTGCCATGGTTTAGTTGATTAGATGGTGCTGGGTGATAGGTTGGACTGGATGATCGCAAAGGTCTCTTCCAACCTGCTTAATTCTATTCTGTTCTGAAGTGTCTTCTTTGAAACAAGGGGCCCAGAACTGACCCCAGTGTTACAGGTGCAGCCTCACCAGTACCCAGCACAGGGGGATCATTGCTGCCCTGCTCCTGCTGGCCACACTGTTCTTGATGTAAGCCAGGAGGTTGGCTCAGGGGCACACTACTGAGTCACCTTCAGCCAGCTACTGACCAGCAGCCCCTTACAAGGGTTGCAGACTACACAGCCCCCAGTGAGAACAAGCACCCATTCACAGAGACCCACTCCCACACCTTCCCCACTCCCCATTTTTTACTTACTCAGTGCTGCTGAGCTGATAGCATCCCCAGAACCACCACTGCCAACCCTCCACGGCAGAGCAGAGCCCAGCCTTGCCCTTGTCTCTGCCTTTAATCCCTGTGCTGGGTGGGCAGGGCTACCCAGGTGGAAATAATCCTGGTGGGAAGCCTTGGGGAGCATCTCCAGCTGCTGCTGCCTAACTCAGGGCAGCTGCAGGCCCCACAGCACTTTTCATTTGCTCATGGGGAGCAGTGGTCATTGCTCAGGGATTTCTAGGAGAGGGCTGATGCTAACAACACAGCTGGTCAGAGTGCCCAGACTTGCCACCCTGCCCAAACTTGCCACCCTGCCCCACCAGCAGCTCTTCAGATTGGCAGTGAGAGCCACTGCACCTAAAGCATAGACTGGCAGAGACCTTAAAGGTCACAGAATCACCTGGTTGGAAAAGAGCTCAAGATCATCAGACACAACCTTAACCTAACATCTCTCTGGACACAACTGTTAGACCATGGCCCTTAGCTCCTCATCCAATCATCTGATAAACACCTCCAGGGACAGTGACTCCATCACCTCCCTGGACAACCTCTCCCAGTGCCTGATGAGCCTTTTGGTGAAGAAATGTCCCCCAATATCCAGCCCAAACCTCCCCTAGTGCATCCCAAGGCCATTTCTTCCTGTCCTATCACTCATTTCCTGGGAGAAGAGGCTGGTCCCCACCTCATTCCAGCCTCCTTTCAGGGAGTTGTAGTGAGCAATGAGGTCTTTTCCTCCAGACTAAGCCACCCCAGCTCCCTCAGGTGCTCCTCACAGGACCCCTCACCAACCCCATTGTCCTATCATCCAGTTCCAACTCTCTCTGCCATGGGCAGGGACAACTTCCACTGCACCAAGTGGCTCAAAGATCCATCCAGCCTGGCTTTGAACATTTCATTCCAACCAGGTTGGAAGAGACCTCAGGGATCATCAGGTCCAACCTAGTGACAGGCTGGACAGCTGGGCAGAGTCCAACAAGATGATATTTAACAAATCCAAGTGCTGGGTGCTACACTTTGGCCACAACAACCCCAGGCAGAGCTACAGGCTGGGGTCAGAGTGGCTGAGAGCAGCCAGGCAGAGAGGGACCTGGGGGTAGTGGCTGATAGGAGGCTGAACATGAGCCAGCAGTGTGCCCAGGTGGTCAAGAAGGCCAAGGGCATCCTGGCCTGCAGCAGGAACAGTGTGGCCAGCAGGAGCAGGGAGCTCATCCTGCCCTGTGCTCAGCACTGGTCAGGCCACACCTTGAATCCTGTGTCCAGTTCCGGGCTCCTCAATTTAAGAAAGATGTTGAGATGCTGGAAGGTGTCCAGAGAAGGGCAACAAAGCTGGGGAGGGGTCTGGAGCACAGCCCTGTGAAGAGAGGCTGAGGGAGCTGGGGTTGCTTAGCCTGGAGAAGAGGAGGCTGAGGGGAGACCTTCTTGCTCTCTCCAACTCCCTGAAGGGAGGCTGTGGCCAGGTGGGGGTTGGTCTCTTCTCCCAGGCAAGCAGTATCAGAACAAGAGGACACAGTCTCAAGCTGTGCCAGGGGAGGTTTAGGCTGGAGGTGAGGAGAAAGTTCTTCCCTGAGAGAGTAATTGGCCACTGGGATGTGCTGCCCAGGGAGGTGGTGGAGTCCCCATCCCTGGAGGTGTTCAAGAGGGGATTGGATGTGGCACTTGGTGCTATGGCTTAGTGATGAGGTCTGTGGTGACAGGTTGGACTTGATGATCTTTGAGGTCTCTTCCAACCTTATTGATTCTTTGATTCTGTGGTTCTGTAATGCCTAACACCAGTTTCCAGTGATGGGGCATCCACAGCTCCTCTGGACAACCTGTGCCAACGTCTCACCCCTTGATTCATCCCAGAGGGGAGCCGTGGCAGACACTCACTGGCCCTTAACTGCACTCTGCTGTAGCTGAGCCCTCCCAGGTGCAGGCTCAAGCCTGCAGCACTCCCAGCAAAGCACAGGCAGGAGCAGCTTGCTGAGGCTGGGGGAATTTGTTTCAACCAAGCAGAGGAAGCAGGAGCCACGGGAGCTGCTGGCTGGGGGGGCTTCCAAGTGCAACACAGGAGGATTTTTCCCTCTGAAATCCTTTCAGGTTGAAGAATTTCCTTTGAAATCTCAAAAAAGAGGAAAAAGCTTCTCAGTGTAAACATGATCTTGCTCCCTTTTTTTTTTCATTCTTTTTAGGAGGGGGGTGTGGGAATTTGTTCAAGCCACTTCTGGAACATTTTCCATTCACTTTCAGCTGGGAAATTTTTATTACTTTAAGGGGGGGAAGGAGAAAAAAAGAGCATTTGCTTTTTTCCAGAGAGAACTCAGAAAGAAAAGCAAACTCATTTTTCTTTTGGTCTGGGGACGAGTTCTAGCCCCACCTCCAGGCAAGTCAATTTGCTTTGCCCTGCCTCATTTCCCCCTCTAGTACATTTTCCAACTTTGTGTATGAAAGAAAGAGGGAAAAGAGAGAAAGGGAAGGAGAAAGAGAAGGAGCGGAAGGAAAGGGAAAGAAGGAAGGGAAGGAAGGGAAGGAAGGGAAGGAAGGAAGGAAGGGAAGGAAGGAAGGAAGGAAGGAAGGAAGGAAGGAAGGAAGGAAGGAAGGAAGGAAGGAAGGAAGGAAGGAAGGAAGGAAGGAAGGAAGGAAGGAAGGAAGGAAGGAAGGAAGGAAGGAAGGAAGGAAGGAAGGAAGGAAGGAAGGAAGGAAGGAAGGAAGGAAGGAAGGAAGGAAGGAAGGAAGGAAGGAAGGGAAGGAAGGAAGGAAGGAAGGAAGGAAAGGAAGGAAGAAAAGAAAGGAAGGAAAGGAAGGAAGAAAGGAAAGGAAGGAAGGAAGGAAAGGAAGGAAGGAAAGGAAAGAATGAAAGGAAAGAAGGGAAGGAAGGAAGGGAAGGAAGGAAGGAAGGAAGGAAGGAAGGAAGGAAGGAAGGAAGGAAGGAAGGAAGGAAGGAAGGAAGGAAGGAAGGAAGGAAGGAAGGAAGGAAGGAAGGAAGGAAGGAAAGGAAGGAAGAAAAGAAAGGAAGGAAAGGAAGGAAGAAAAGAAAGGAAGGAAAGGAAGGAAGAAAGGAAAGGAAGGAAAGGAAGGAAGGAAAGGAAAGAATGAAAGGAAGGAAGGGAAGGAAGGAAGGAAGGAAGGAAGGAAGGAAGGAAGGAAGGAAGGAAGGAAGGAAGGAAGGAAGGAAGGAAGGAAGGAAGGAAGGAAGGAAGGAAGGAAGGAAGGAAGGAAGGAAGGAAGGAAGGAAGGAAGGAAGGAAGGAAGGAAGGAAAGAAGGAAGGAAAGAATGAGGGAAAGGAAGGAAGGAAAGAAAGGAAGGAAAGAATGAGGGAAAGAAAGGAAGGAAGGAAAGAAAGGAAGGAAAGAAAGGAAGGAAGAAGGAAAGGAAGAAAGAAGAAGACATAAGGGCAGAGGGAGAGAAACTCAGGATCCCTTGAGAGTTTCACATAATCTCAGAACTCCAGGAACTGGGAAATCTAAGAGGAGGGGGGAAACAAAACCCCAGCCCCTCCACTTTTGCAAATCACCTGAGAGCCGTCATAAAATTGTCAGAGTTGGCAGCAGCATCAAATCTCTGACACTGTGGCTTGGATTTATGAGCAAGAATCCTGAGGCTTTGAGATATGTTTGAGGTTTTTTTCCCCCCTCAGCCCTGGAGGCACAAAGGTGGTTTGGGGGAGGTTGGCTGTGCCCTGAGAGCGCAGCACTGAGCAGGAGAGAGAGGAGGCTGTGCCCCTCTCAGCCATCCTCATCCCTAAGCTAAACCTAAGCAAGGCAGGGCTGGGAGCTGCCGGTCCCGGCGGGTACCACGGAGAGGAAAATCCACCTCCCCGAACCACTCAGCATCCCAACCTGAAACTTGAAATGTGGAGGGGAGCTGATAGGGGCAGACAAAGAGCTCTCTGTGCCTGCTCAGGGCATCTGCAGCCTCCCTAGGTAGGAGCCACGGTAACTGCAGGGAGGGTTTTCAGCCCAGGAAGGCAGCTGGAAAAACAGCCTTGAAACCACAGCCTGGGGATTGGTGTTTGCTCCTTAAAAGATGTTTTGAGCTGAGGTTGGGTTTCTTGCTCTCCTTCTCTGCTTGGAGGAACTGCACAGCCTGAACTTATTTATTATGGTTCATCTCTGAAGCCTTGTTTTTCCTTCTGCCTGCTGAGCGTGCGTGGCTTCTCTTCTTGCCTGCCCTGCTCCCAGCCTCTCATGATCAGTTTTTGTTCCTTCTAAATACTTGATATTCAGTCATTCTTTTTGCTCTTCACATCTCACTTCACATTCCCAGGCCTTTTCCTTTTTCCCAGCCACAGGAAAGCTTTGGAGGGACTTTGCACAAGGGCTTGCAGGACCAGGACAGGAGGGAATGGATTGAAGCTGGAAGAGGGGAGATTTAGGCTGGAGGTTAAGAAGAAACTCTTTAGAGAGTGTGTGTGGGGTGTGACATCAGGCTCACCTTGGGATCACTGCTGCAAAGGCACTGGCTGTGTGCTGGAATCACCTGAGAAAACCTTTATCCTCATGGATATGGACACTGGAAGATGTTTGGCTGTTAGGAGGAAGTTCTTTGGACATGAGGAAGAAGTTCTGTGGGAGTTAGGAAGTTCTTTACTCTGGAGATGGTGAGGCACTGGACCAGGGTACCCTAAGAGGCTGTGGATGCTCCTTCCCTGAAGGTGTTCAAGGCCAGGCTGGATGAGGCTGTGAGAAACCTGGTCTAGGGGAAGGTGTCCCTGCCTATGGGGAGGGTGGGCTGGTTGGAACCAGATGATCTTTCAGGTCCCTTCCAACCCAAACCATCCTATGGTTGTGTGATTCTTTCTGGGTTTAGGAGAAGAAGGAAAAGCACAGCCAATAAAGTGGAAGTCTGGCATTGTAAACAAGCCTCAGCATCAGTTTTATAAGCCAGCATTTCCTTTCTGCTGTCTGCATCCTGTTCCCCCAGCTCCTTCCCTAGCTGGTTCAGAGCCCCACTTGTGGCAAATCCAGCAGGAGACAAGCTGTGGATGTTGGCAGGTCTGAAACGTGCCTCGTGCTTCCATCCAGCTGATGGACCAAAAAGAGAGGGGGGAGATGGCAAGGGAAGAAGAGAAACAGAATTGCACACCAGTGGGAAAGGAGATGAGTTTATGGGGCTTGTTCCTGCAGAGATGTGGTTTTGTGGGGGGGGGTGGAAGGAAATAGCACCCTGCAGGGATTGACTTCACAAAGCCTGAGCGAGGTAGGTACCTGCTGGTCTTGGTGGTGGCTTTGTGAAGCCTCTTTCTGTTGAAAAGAAACTACAGGAAGGGCACTGAGGGGCTGGGGTGTGCCCAGAGAAGGGCAACAGAGCTGCTGAAGGGTCTGCAGAACAGAGCTGGTGAGCAGCAGCTGAGGGAAGTGGGGTGGTTTAGTCTAGGGAAGAGGAGATTGAAGGGAGACCTCATTGCTCTCTGGAGCAGATGGGGTTCAGTCCCTTCTCCCATGCAGCAAGGTATAGGACAAGGAACAGGAACCTCAGGTTGCCTCAGGGGAGGCTTAGGTTGGACATAAGGAATAATTTCTTCTCCAGAAGGATTGTTAAGGTCTGGAACAGGCTGCTCAGGGCAGTGCTGGATTGGATTGGAGGGACTGGAAAGCTGTGGAGATGTGCCACTGAAGGACTGAGTTTAGTGGTGACCTGGCAGTGCTGGCTTAATAGGTTGCCCAGGGAGGTGGCAGAAGCCTCATCCCCAGAGGTTTGTAAGGCCAGGCTGAGGGAACTGGGGTTGTTTAGTCTGCAGAAGATGAAGCTGAGAGGAGACCTTATTGCTCTCTAGAACTCCCTGAATGGAGGTTGGAGTGAAGTGGGGGTGTGGTTAGGCCACTTGTTGAGTCCTGTGTCCAGTTCTGGGCTTCTCAGTTTAAGAAGGACATTGAGACACTTGAAGGTGTCCAGAGGCTGGGGAAGGGTCTGGAGCACAGCCCTGTGAGGAGAGGCTGAGGGAGCTGGGGTTGCTTAGCCTGGAGAAGAAGAGGCTCAGGGGAGACCTTATTGCCATCTACAACTCCCTGAAGGGAGATTGTAGCCACATGGGGGTTGGTCTCTTCTCCCAGGCAAGCAGTACCAGAACAAGAGGACACAATCTCAAGCTGTGCCAGGGGAAGTTTAGGCTCAAGGTGAGGAGAAAGATCTTCCCAGCATGAGAGATGGACCTGCTGCCCAGGGAGGTGGTGGAGTCCCCATCCCTGGAGGTGTTCAAGAGGGGATTGGATGTGGCCCTTGGAGCCATGGTTTAGTTGTCAGGAGGTGCTGGGTGACAGGTTGGACTTGCTGATCTCTGAGGTCTTTTCCAACCTTATTGACTCTATGATTCCATGACTGGGGGGTTGGGTTTGGAGAGAAGTGAAAGGAAGAAATATCTATATATTATTATTTATTATATAACATTGTCAACATCAACACCACCAAAAAAAAAAACCAAAAAGGGAAAAAAAAACCCAAAACAAGAAAAAGAAAAAGTAACCTCCTAGGTGTTGTTTTGTTTTGTTTTTGTTCAAGCACTCTGTGTCCAGACAAGGCAGCAGGAGTTTGGTGTCCCTTTGGAGAACAAACAAAAACAGAGCAGGGAGGAGAAGAGCACCGAGGGTGGGGGGAGGGACACGAGGGGGAGTGGGGGCAGGGGCTGGAGGTGGCAGCAACGCAAAGTGGGGAGGGGGCAAGGGGGAGGGCGGGGGGGGAGGAGTGTGCTGAGCTGCTGGGGGGGTCCTCTTGAACTCAAAGAAAGAGGAAAAAAAATGGAAGAGGGAAGGAGGGAAGTGGGGAGCAAGTCAGGAGCGAGGCCGAGGGCTGCTTCCTCTGCTTCCAGTCAGTGTCCAGCCCTCTGGAGCGCTGTCGGTGAGCATTCGCTTACAGGAGTCTTGCAAGACACTCTCAGTTTCCTTATCAGCAAAGGGTTTTCCTTCTCTTGCTGTTGCTGTTCCTTTTCCCATTGTTTATTTCTTTCCCCCCACCAACCCCCTCCCCTCCCTCCCCCCCTCCCCCCCCAGGGGCTAACGCTCTTGGCGCTTCTCTGCCCGCCCTGGTTAGCTGTTCTCGCTCCACTCTGGCACCATGCCCACGCCGTGGACCGAGTGGTACTGGTGGGGGGAAAGGGTTCGAGGCACGCCGTGGGAATAGAGGAACTCTGCTGGCTGTAAGCTGCTGGGAGGGGACTGGATACCAGTTTGAGGTCCACACTGCCGGACGATGGGCTGGTGGGAAACGGAGCTCTGGTGCTGGAACATGCTGTGGGTGTCCCCGAGCTGGGGGGAGGTGTGGTTGGCCACGCCGCTGAGGCGAGGCATGAGCGGCCCGGAGGTGAAGTGGGCAGAGAAGTGTTGGTAGGGTAACCTGTCCATGGGCTGCATGGCAGACACTGTGCAACTGCTGTAGGAGGGCACGCTGGGCCACGTGTTACAGCTGATGTCTTCTAGGCTGGGCACTGGGTCCGTGGGGGGAGCGGAGCTGGCGTACATACACGCTTGGCGCTGGGCTGACTCAGTCCTGTATGAAGTGTTCAGTCCCTGCTGCTGGGAGTAACTGGACCTGTAGAAAGGATCCTCTTCCGCTGGAGAGGTTTCCATGTAGGGCTTCTTGTAAGGATGCTCGGTGGTGGAACATTCCTCATCTGTTGGGAGAGAAAACTCCAGGTAGCGATCGACAATACCGTGCCCGCAGCTGGACCTCCCTCTCCTTGGCCCTCATTGCAGCAAGGACACAGCCTGAGCTGGTCCAGACACCTCTCCCAGTTATGTCATAGAATCAGAGAAGGGAAGGGACCTCAAGGATCTGCCAGTTCCAACCCCCCTGCCATGGGCAGGGACACCTCACACCAGAGCAGGCTACTCACAGCCACATCCAGCCTGGCCTTCAAAACCTCCAGGGATGAGGCTTTCACCACCACCAGTGTCTCACCACTCTCATGGGGAAGAACTTCTTCCTAACATTCAATCTGAATCTACCCATTTCTAAGGTTTTTTTCCATCCCCCCCCAGTCCTATCCCTCCCTGACACCCTCAAAAGTCCCTTCCCAGCTGTCTTGTAGCCCCCTTCAGATACAGGAAGGCCACACTTCTCTTCTGCAGACTGAACCACCCTGACTTCCTCAGTCTGTCCTCCTAGCAGAGCAGCTCCAGCCCTCTGCTCATCCTCGTGGCCCTTCTCTGGACACCTTCCAGCACCTCCAGATCCTTCCTGTAACAGAGGCTCCAGAACTGGACACAGAGCTCCAGGTGGGGTCTCACCAGAGCAGAGTAGAGAGGGAGAATCACCTCCCTCGACCTGCTGAATGTGCTTCTCTTGCTGCAGCCCCTTCCCTCCAGCATGTCTGAATACTATGCCCTCAGCTGATCCTCCTTCTCCTTGGTCCTGATTTTAGCAAGGACACAGTCTGAGCTGGTCCAGACACTTCTCCCAGTTATGTCAACATCATTCCAGCTCCTTTCCTTGGAATCAATCTGAATCAAAGCCTTCTGAAACCAAGCCTTGCACTTGGCCCTGCCTGCTGCACTGGGGAAGGAGTTAACTTGGAGCTCTGGGAGGAGAAAGGAAATAGTAATCCAGGTTGGAAGATGCAGGAGGGATCCTGATGCTCAGTTTGCTTAGTGATACCCCATGTGCACCCCCACAGTGCCAAGCTCCTTGCTTCCTTAGTACCCCATGTGCACCCCCACAGTGCCAAGCTCCTTGCTTCCTTCATACCCCATGTGCACCCTCACAGTGCCAAGCTCCTTGCTTCCTTTCTGCTGGCACTTTGACAAGAGGAGGAACATCTGGCTGTGGATCTAAGAGAAAGCTCCACTCCCAGCTGAGAGGTTCAGAGCTGAAGCTTTTAACTAGAAGGCTCTGAAATGATATAAAGGTCTAGGTTAGCCACAAGGAGAAATTTCTTCCCCAAAAGGGTTGTCCAGCCCTGGGACAGGCTGCCCAGGGCAGTGGTGGAGTCCTCATCCCTGGAGGGGTTTCCAAGCTGTGGAGATGTGGTGCTGAGGGGCATGGTTTAGCAGTGATCTGGCAGTTGGACTTGATGATCTGAAAGGTCTCTTCCAACCAAAAAGGATTCTGTGATTTTTGAGATAAAGGAGACCAAAATGGAGACTACAATAAAAATCCTCCCCCCCCCCCTCCAAGGGGAGCATCAGCCTTGGCACAGCTCAAACAATCCCATTTGGAGTTTCACAGCTGCAGCCTTTAGCTGTGCCAAGGGAGCAGGGGACATAAAGCCATGCCAGGCCGTGGTGTGCTGTGTGCTGCAGCCAAGGGTGACAGAAAAGAAAAGTAAATTTCACAGCTAGAAACAGCCAGGCACAGCTTGCAGAGCCCTTTGTTTTCCTGCAGCATCCCCGGGGCCAGGGGAGGGAAGGAGATAAACAATGTAGGTGAAATCTCTAGGGTGAAGCAAAATGAAGCCATGAACATGGACTGATTTATTCCTCCACGGGGTCATCAAGTGAAATCCAGCTCTGCTGGAATGGATGGCAAAGTTCCCAGGGACAAGCACTTCACCAAGAGATTTTAAGGACAGCAAGACAAGGGAAGAAGAGCTGCTCCTGACCTGGATTAACTTTGCTGCTGCTGCTGCTTCAAGAACAAGATTGCTGGGGCAAGAAGAAAACCTCCCCATTATACTCCAGGTCCTTTTGGCTGCACCCTTAGAATCATAGAATTGTCAGGGTTGGAAGGGACCTCAAGGCTCAGCCAGTTCCAACTCCCCTGCCCATAGCAGGGACACTTCACACTAGAGCAGGTTGCTCAGAGCCACATCCAGCCTGGCCTTAAAACCCCTCCAGGGATGAGGCTTCTGCCACCTCCCTGGGCAACCTGTTCCAATCCCTGACCACTCTTGCATCAAAGGCATTTTTCCTCACCTCCAACCTAACCCTCCCCTGCTACAATTTCAGGACATTCCCTCTCCTCCTATCACCTGATACTAGGGAGAAGAAACCAGCTCCCACCTCACTCCAACCTCCCCCCAGGGAGCTGCAGAGAGCAATGAGGTCTCCCCTCAGCCTTCTTTTCTCCACACTGACCAACCCCAGTTCCCTCAGCTGCTCCTCACCAGACCTTTCTCCAGACCCTCCACCAACTGCATTGCTTTTCTCTGGGCACACTTCAGCACCTCAATGTCCTCCTTGCAATCAGAGGTCCAAAACTGAAGCTGTGGCCTCCCCACTTCCCAGTACACTAACACAATAACTACCCCTTAGTCCTGCTGGCCACACTGTTTCAGTCCCAAGCCAGGATGCTGTTGGCTTCATGGCCACCTGACCACACAAGCAGGGGCACAGTCCCCTGAAAGATCAAGAGCTGGAAGCACAGATCTGAGCTCCCTTCTATTGCAGGAGGAATATATTAAGCCACACCTTGAGTCCTGAGTCCAGTTCTGGGCTCCTCAGGTTAGGAAAGATGTTGAGATGCTGGAAGGTGTCCAGAGAAGGGCAACAAAGCTGGGGAGGGGTCTGGAGCACAGCCCTGGGAGGAGAGGCTGAGGCAGCTGGGGTTGATTAGCCTGGAGAAGAGGAGGTTCAGGGGAGACCTTCTTGCTCTCTACAACTCCCTGCAGGGAGGTTGTAGCCAGGTGGGGGTTGGTCTCTTCTCCCAGGCAAGCAGCACCAGAACAAGAGGACACAGTCTCAAGCTGTGCCAGGGGAGGTTTAGGCTGGATGTTAGGAAGAAATTCTTCCCAGCAAGAGAGCTTGGCCATTGGAATGTGCTGCCCAGGGAGGTGGTGGAGTCCCCATCCCTGGAGGTGTTTCGGAAGAGCCTGGCTGAGGCACTTGGTGCCATGGTTTAGTTGATCAGATGGTGCTGGGTGATAGGTTGGACTGGATGATCCCAAAGGTCTCTTCCAACCTGGTTAATTCTGTATTCTGTATATCTGGAAGAGCAGCCTGAACTCTGGCTTTTACAGCCAGCCTGTAAGTTTTGGCTCTCCAAGCCACCACTGAGTAATAAGCAGGCTGGGGTGGGGAAAACAATGTCTTGTAAACCCAGGCATTGTTCTGCTAATGAGGTTTTCAGCATCGCACCGCGGCGCTCTGCTGGCGTTGGGAGCCATCGGCTTGGGGTTTGCCTCTTCAGTTTCATTCTGAGTTTGATTGTTTTTCTTAAACACACAACAGGCACACTCTGGCTTGGTTGGTTTGGTTTGGTGTTTGTTTGTTCCGTTGTGGAAAACTAGGCCTGACTTGCAATCTGAGGCTGCTGGGTTTGCCATGGGACCATTGCACCGCTTGCCACAACCCCAGCAGAGCCGCGGCGCTATGGGAGCTGCTGCCAGAGCCCAGGGCAGGTGGAGAGAGAAACAAAGCAACCAGGATGGCAGTGAAAAACCCTCTAGGTGACCACTCTTGTCTCCTGTGAGCTCTTCTGATGGCTCTGGTGCTCTGGGGGCTGTCAACAGAAGGACATGCATCTCTTGGAGAGGGTTCCAGAGGAGGGTCACAAAGATGATCAGAGGGCAGGAGCACCTCTCCTGCAAAGACAGGCTGAGAGAGCTGGGGTTGTTCAGCCTGGAGAAGTGAAGGCTCCAAGGAGACCTTAGAGCAGCCTTCCACTACATGAAGGGGCTATGGGAAAGTTAGGGAGAGACTTTCTAAAAGGGCTGGAACAAGAATGGAACAAGAATGGAATAAGAATGGAACAAGAATGTAATAAGAATGGAACAAGAATGGACCAGGTTGGAAAAGACCTTCAAGATCATTGAGTCCAACCAGTGACAGGACAAGGGATTTTAAACTGGAGAAAGGTAGATTTAGATTGGACTCTAGGAAGAAGTTCTGTACTCTGAGGGTGGTGAGACACTGGAACAGGCTGCCCAGGGAGGTGGTGGAGGCTCCATCCCTGGAGGTGTTCAAGAAACCTATGGCCAGGGCACTTTGGGGCATGGTTTGATGGCCAAGGTGGTGTTGGGTTGCTGGTTAGATTTGATGATCTTAGAGATCTTTCCCAAGCAACCTGATCTAGTTGGGGATGTCCCTGCTTACTGCAGAGGGGTTGGACAAGATGGCCTCTAGGGTCAGCTAGACCCTTCCAACCCAATGCATTCTGTGAGTCATTCTCTGATTGCATGCCATGTAAAAGGGCACTGTCACTCTAGATAGCAAGATGTGTAAGGGCACTGTACCCATCCCCATGGAGGTCACAGTCACTAAGAAAGGATTGCAGCCTACCCTAAGAGCTTCTGCCTGTCCTCTGGCCCCTCCTCCTGGAGATTTTCCCATCTATGCAGCCTCAAAGTGCTGGAGAGGGATAAGAACAATCCATCTTTATCATCAGATGGGATGGTGCCAGCTGATGAGTTTACACCAACCCAGACTCTCTAGTCTGATCCCACCACTCCTCACAGAGAGGACCAAAGCCAGCATGGAGCAAATTAAGCCCATCCCCATGGCCTGTGGAGCAAATCTGAGGGTGGAAAGGAGACTCCTTCAAGTAAGAGAATGGCAAAAGGTGGACAAGTCAGAGCTGCCACACAATAATGAAGGCTGAGTTCCAAGCCAGCTCCACCTGCCCTGGAACCTGGGCAGCCTGTATCACAATTCTCTTGCTGAAGAGCCTCTCACCTTCTCAGCATCAACTTAAGCAGGGCATACGAAATAACTGTCTGGTTTGCTCTGGGCTTCATCCTTGAATGCCCATTCCCTGGTAACACTTCACTGTCCTTTTCCTGTTGCCACCTAGCCCTAGGAGGTGGAGGGCACCTCTGGGAGCTGCTGCCCATCCTGGGAGCTGCCGATCACCCTCCGCTTTTGTTGCTGTTCTTGGCAGCCGAGGCCTCGCTGCGCAAACCTCAGAAAGCAGAAGGTTCTGCCAAGCAGGGGAAGCTGCCAGTGCTTGGGAAAAGCTGCTCCAAAGTGGATCCAAGGAAAACTGAGCCTGAGCAGGACGGGGTGGAAACTGGCTCCTTCACAAGGAATTTGATGATCTATCTAATGCAGGAGCTGGAGCGCGAGCAGAAGCGGTTCCAAGGTTTCCGGTATTTACTACTTCCAGCTGGGTTGTAAATACCACACAAATGGCTTTTTAAATGGAATTTTCCCAATCCCAAGCTTAGGGCCAGTCCAGAACAAACTGCAAACATGTGAAATCTCTGGGCCCACCTCTTCCCTCGGTGGAAATCAGGAGATCTCCCTTCCAGCCCCGCGACAATCAAGCTCCCCAGGAAAGACGACAGTGAACAATGGACCCAACTGGTTCAGGGTTTGAAGCTCACCCACATGTCCAGGGCACTGCAGTAGGTTCATCCCAGCTTTGTGAAGGAGACACAATGGGTGATTATCACTAACACTGTTGGTTCACCCAGCCTGGTTGCTAGTATGAGCCTGAGTAGTTGACCCCAGCGTGCAAGGGTAGGCAAGGAAGAAAAAAGGTGGTGGGGGGGGGAAGAAAGGCAGATCCAATCCAAATGAGCATCTTTAAAGGAGAAATGATAAGGAGATGCCAGGAGGTGAAACCCAAGCCATGCTAGTTCCTGCAGCAATCACAGGCTTTGCAGTATGGCTGCAGTGCATTGCTGGGGAACACAGCAGAAAGGGTGGTAGGACAATCCAACACCAAAAGCTGGAACCTCTCCCAGAGGCAGCAAGTTGCCAGCACTGCCTGCAGAGGCATCTCCTGATGGGAGAGAAGGATGCTTAAACAAAGCTGCTGAAACTGCTGTGCCACGAGCAGCATGGCTGCACAGCAAAACTGGGAGTGCACCAGCCCCCTGGAGATCTCCTCACCATGCAGGCAGGCTCTTCTTCACCCTCAGTATCCCACCAGCAACCTTGCTTTGGGCTCTACTGCATCAAAAAAGGGTTGGATGTGGCACTTGAAGCCATGGCTTAGCTGTCATGAGGTGCTGGGTGTTAAGTAATAGCTGGGACTTGATGATCTCTGAGGTCTTTTCCAACCTGGTGGATGCTAGCATTCTATTATTCTATGATACCCAACACCTCTGGCTGCAGCATGGCTCAAGTCTTGGCCAGCTCATTGCATCTTCTAACGTCAGCAGAACAAGCACCATGTCCTTCAAGAAGGTATCTTACGCCTGACTTTTGTCCTACAGATTCCCCAAGGGAAGGAAAAGCTGGGTGGGATGAGGGAGACATCAGTTCAGCCAACAGAAAGCTCTATCCACCCTGTTCTTGAGGAGAAGGGGGAAAGAACTTGCTCTATCTCCATCAACCTCATCACAGCAGGAAGGAGATGAGAGATGCCTTCTCCTCCACGGTCAGAGTCACGTCCAAACTAGGTGGCTGAAGGACATGGTCCTTGCTGGTTGAAGCCAGTGGATTCTGCCACATCTGTCTCCTCACTCAGAGTGCCAACATCACAACTTTTATAACCTCCCCAGGGAGAGGCTGTTTCAGTTGCCTCTTGATCAGCATCACGAGCATCCCAGAGATCTGCCAAGTGGTTGAGATTGTGTAAGGCTGGGAGGGAGCAGAGGCTTAGCAGGATGGCTTTGGCATTCACAGGAAGTCTGAGGGAGAGGATAACACATGGGAAAACAAGCCCCAGTGCCCTAGCTGGGACATGGGGCTGAAATGAAAGACAGAAAGCAAGCTGCCTGCTGGTTCATCTTGTTGGGCCTCCCAAAGCACAATGACAAGAGGAGAAGAGGTGGAGAACAGCTAAAGAAAAGGCAAAGCTTTAGTTGGTCTTTGATGTGGACTTTTAGGCTACAACAAGACCTGAGGCCACTCCTTGGTAAGACACAGGGTTGGAGTTAAGCCATCCTGGCTCTGGGCAATGCCATAAGCAATCCCAGTGACAAGGTGGAATACAGTGTAGGATGAGTCTCATCTTGAGGACTGCCATTAACCAGTGCTCCTCATGTCCAGAAGGTGCCTGGAGCACCAGCCCCACTGCACCACACTGGGGTCATTCCCAACACTCTGACCCCACACTTTTACCTGCACACCAGGAATTGCCAGTTTGGGGGCTCTGGGATGCGTCCTTCCCTCCTTCCTAACCCAGGAGAGCATCACCTCCCTGAAAGAGAGGAGCCTTCAGAGATAACATCCCCTCAGAGCCCTGCTGCTCTCCCCTAATGTAACTCCATATCAGATCTCCAGGGCGAATCCATCTTGTCTTGACAGCTAAGAACAACACTGTCAAGCACAGAGCTAAATCTCTGCCTTGGGTCACCAAGGAAGGAGAAGTTGAATAAGGGGCCTTTGAGCTGCTCAACTACAGACTGAGCCTAAACCAAGACTTGACCTCTTGATTAGAAAGCAACCCCATGAGATGTCAAAGCTGGAAGGAGCCATATCTGAGAGACTATCTTGGAAAACAGAAGATACAGACACCAGCTGCTCTCAAACCCAGTTGAATTGCCCTCTGTCCCTGCAAAGCAGTTATCCACAGCCACTCCTTTTTCCTGGAGGAAAGGAAATCATTCACTCAAGATAAATCCTAAACCAGCTGAAGAGGAATGTTTGGGGAGTTGGTGATCCAACAAAAAAAAATATCAGTGTGGCTTCCAGCCCAGAAAGTGGACAGAGGTGTGCTGGGCCTCCACATGCTCCTCCTCTCCTGTTCCCCCAGATGGAGAGGCTTGTTAACACTTAGAAAAGCAGGAGAGCTCTGAGGGAAACGTTTAGTATCACACTTAAGTATCACAACTTAAGAGTTGGGGCTGGTCAGCCTGGAGAAGAGAAGGCTCCAGGGAGGGTCCAAGGAGAGCCTGCCTGAAGGGGGCTACGGGAAAGCTGAGAGGGACTTTCTGTGAAGCTTGGTAGTGATAGGACAAGGAGCAATGGATTGAAGCTTGAGGAGAGCAGTTTTACACTGGAGATTAGGAAGAAATTCTTTCCACTGAGGGTGGGGAGACACTGGAACAGGGATGCTCCCTGGATGCTCCCTCCCTGGAGGCGTTCAAGTCTAGGTTGGATGAAGCAACCTGCTCTAGTGCAAGGTGTCCCTGCCCACAGCAGGAGGGCTGCAGCTGGCTGATCTTTAAGGCCCTTTCTAACCCAAACCATTCTATTATTCTCTCAAAAGGGAGGAAAATACCAAACAACAACAACAAGAAGAAGAAGGAATATTATGGGCAATGTTATTTCCCAAGGGCAACAACAGATCCATGCTCGGCCTTTGAAGGGAGAGCTTTGGGATGCAACCTTGGGTCACATCCTGATTGATCTGAGCAGAACTGCTCATCTCTGCTGACTTCTCCTTTTTCTTTCTTTCCTTTTATTTTATCTCTCTTTTTTTGCTGTTGGTGTTGTTGTTTCTTTTTATTTCTTTTTAATTAATGTCACTTAGCAAAGAGCTGCTTTGGCAGCTCGCGGCGGCTCTCTGGTTCCCATTAACTTTGCGTTTCTCTTCTTTAAGCCCTGGTGGCTGGTTTTGATTTGCTAGATGCACGGGGTGGGGAGGGGGGAGAAGGCAGAGGGAGGAAAGGAGAGACTCAAGCTCCTGAGACCTCTCCAGCTTCACGGAAGAAGCCAGTGGTATCAGACAGGACACTGCTCCTCTTTGATTAAAGCGTTTGGGCGGCTTTGATAAAAGGCCCTTAACTGCTTGTGCCACTCAAGCCATCGCAGAGATAATGAGAGGCCATCAACCCGACCAGACAAGGACTCCCTTTGCTTGTCCCCTGCGCTTTGGCAAGGGCCACTCAGGCCAAAAGGGGCCGGGGGCAGGGGGATGGAGGGGGGGGGGGAGCTTATTACGGGGCAGATAGTCGTCTCGTTTGTGACAATAAGAGGAAGTGAGATAATTGGGGGATTGAGGGAAACCACCCATGGAGACACCACTTAATGGGCATCCCAAACCTGGAAGGAAACCTCTGTTGATTCCTTATCACCTTACAATGTGGAGGCGAATGATGAATTGCCCTGCGGTGGGAGGACACGCAGCAGGCAGGAGATTGCCCGAAGGGGCTTGGTGCCACTCGGGCCAGCTTGTTTTGGTCAGGGTGTGCAAAAGGGGAAGAGCAGCGGTGAAATCTCAGCTCCCGGGACAAAGGAGCGCTGAGGATGAATCACAGGCTGAGGGATGCCAAAGGCGAAGGGGATGTGTCGTTCCCTCACCCACAGCAGGGCTCTGCAGCGATCTCTTTGTGTCCTAGCACCTTGCAGCCACGGCCCCACCTCAGTGTAGGGGTAGCTAAAGCCACACACCACACTTCTGGCCTTAGGGGACACTCTGGGAGGCCACTGCAACTCCTTACTCCCCTACCTGTTCTGGGCTCCTCAATTTAAGAAGGACATTGAGACACTTGAATGTGTCCTGAGAAGAGAAATGAGGCTGGGGAGAGGTCTGGAGCACAGCCCTGGGAGGAGAGGCTGAGGGAGCTGGGGTTGCTTAGCCTGGAGAAGAGGAGGCTCAGGGGAGACCTTCTTGCTCTCTACAACTCCCTGAAGGGAGGTTGTAGCCAGGTGGGGATTGGTCTCTTCTCCCAGGCAAGCAGCACCAGAACAAGAGGACACAGTCTCAAGGTGTGCCAGGGGAGTTTAGGCTGGAGGTGAGGAGAAAGTTCTTCCCAGCAAGAGAGATTGGCCATGGGAATGTGCTGCCCAGGGAGGTGGTGGAGTCCCCATCCCTGGCGGTGTTCAAGAGGGGATTGGATGTGGCACTTGGTGCCGTGGCTTAGTTAGTCATGAGGTGTTGGGTGACAGCTTGGACTTGCTGATCTCTGAGGTCTTTTCCAACCTTATTGATTCTACGATTCTACCTTGCAGCTAACTCAAGTCCAGCATCACCACTCTGCTCATCACCTGCTCTAGGTAGGGATGTCTCTGCTTACTGCAGGAGGCCTGGGCTGGATGACCTTTAGAGGTCCTTTCCAACCCAATGCATTTATGATCTCCAGTCACAGACTTCATGCATGAGGACTGCCTCATCATCTGAAAGGGCCAGAAAACAATGCCTCTGTTTTCCAATGTTCAGCTCACTCTCAGGAAAACACTCAGATTTCTCCAATCCCAGGCTGGTTTGGGTTGGAAGAGACCTTCAGAGCTCATCTAGTTCAACCTCCCCCTGAAGTCAGCAGTGAAACATCCAACCAGAGTAGGTTGCTCAGAGCCCCCAGCCACCCTGAACTGGAATGGTTCCAGGGACAGAGCTTCTATCAGCTTTTTGGGCAACCTGGGCCAAGCTCTCACCACCCCAAGAGTCAAACATTTCTTCCTTGTCTCTAGTCAAGTTCTCCCTCTCTTTAGTTTAAACCATCAGCCCTTGCCCTGCCACAACAGGTCCTGCTCAAAGGTCTGTCCCCAGCTTTCATGTCCCCCTTAAGCACCAAAAGGCCACCAGAAGGTCTCCTTGGAGCCTTCTCTGCGATGAGCAACCCCAACTCTCTCAGCCTGGCCTCACAGCAGAGAGCTTCCAGCCCTCCCAGCATTGCTGTAGCCTCCTCTGGCCCTGCTCCAAAACCTCTCTGCTGTGCTGACGGCTCCAGAGCTGGCCCCAGCACTTCAGGTGGGTTCTCAGCAGCAGAGGAGCAGAACCACCTCTCTCCCCATACAGGGGTACACATCACTGGGCTGATTCAACATTCAGGGAATTCACTAAGGCTGGGAGGGAGATTTCCACTTCTTTCCTGCCTCATCTGCCAGCACTTCCCAGCATCCACTACCTTAGCCTGTGTGTCTACCCTGCACATCCCAGTGCCCCAGGGGTTATGTTACTAAAAATAATGACATGTGGCTGACTGATAGGACCATGCAGGGAAACAGGAAGGGATCTGCTGTGAGGAGAGGCTACCAGGCTGGAGGAATTCTTGGTGCTTTCAAATGCCACTCTGCGTGCTGACTCCTGCTTGATTTTTCCCATGCAACGTAGCTTAAATCCTGAGAAAGGGGAACAAGGGCAGGCAGCATCTCCTGCCCACCCCACAGTGATGCACTCAGCCCTGGGAGCTCCCTGTTTTCTGGAGAGCCTGGGGTGGAGCTGGTCCTAGGCTATTTCAGTCATGTAAATGCTTCTAAGAGTTCTCATTGCTTTGGGAGAGGGAAGGAGAGACCACAAACCGCTCGCTCCTGCCCATCCCATCGCTACCATGAGCAAGGGGAGCAGTCAGTGTAAAGCCCTCCCAGCTTGCTCCCTCAAGCTCTGTCAAAGCAGGTCAGTCACAGCAGAGGGGAACAAGCATGGATATCAGGATTGACAATCCCATGCCCTCTTCATCAGAGCATTTGAAGTGGAATTGCTTTCTGCAGACAGACAACTGTCTCCCAGCTGTGAGAGCCTGAGCTGAAAACTGGGCAAAATCCAAGCTGTCAAGGTATCTCCTCTTGGAGATTAACCCTGTCTGAGGGGCCATGGAGACAGATAAGTCATCTTTATCTCCAGCACCAGCTATCTTACTGAATGTGGATTTAAGGTGGGTGATAGGCACTGCCATCCCTCCAAACCACTCACTCCCAGCCCAGCAGAAGAGGCTCAGGCTGGTGAGAGAAGCTTCCCAGCCCAGCTCCAGCACACATCCCTCAGCCCTCGCTCATCCTCTGGCGTCACTGAAAAACTGGCTGGGGGCTGGCCAGCCTGTGGGCAAGGAGAACTGGCCAAACCCAAGGAAGGCTGACAGTCACGTTAGGAAGGGGAAAGACCAAGCGGGGAGCAGCCAAGATCTGACCTTTCCTCTTGGTGCAGTGGTAGATCTGGCTGTGATCCTGGGAGATCGGGTAGGGGTTGGCAGGCTGTAGCAGGTCCTGGGAGGTGCTGGACACCCCGTTCTCACACTGGTACTGGGAGCCCATGTTGGAGGAGGCAGAAAGGACCCTGGTCTCACCACTGAAGGGGCTGTGATTGGAGGACACTTTCTGTCTCACCGTGCTCCTGGGAACGACCGGGTACTCCTTACTGAGAGCGAGGAAGCAAAACAGACAGACAGACAGACAAAGGCAGAAAAAGCAATCAGTTAATAACTTGAAGGGTGCATGGCTAAATGAAGGCAGCACATTAGTGTCATGGTGTTTGTTCAGGCTTGCAGGGAGAGAGAAACATCCCTCCCAGGAGGCTGCAGCCCCATCACACTCTGTTCATGCACCACCCCTCCATTTCCCTCTCCTCTCAGTATCTTCCCGTTTAGATTCAGGCCTCTGCCACCCCAGCTGCTATTTTACACCCTTGCATACCAGAGCTATCTGCAGTTAGAGCAAAATAAAGACTGATATTGCCATAGCCTGCTAGCATTTGTTATTTACATACTGTTTATGCCATGCACGTGGGTGTGCAAAGAAAAACTTCCCTTCTGCCAAGCTGTCTTGGAGAGGGATTCAATGCTTAGGTCTGCTTTTCCCTCTCCCTCATGGTAGTTGTCCCCATTCCTTTTCTCCAGGGCCTGCCAACCTGGTTGTCCTGGATGGGAGCTCCCTGGCCCAGAGAAAAACCTTCACTCCAGAGCACTCAGAAAGGAGAATTAAATCAATCACCAAGAGCTGATGGAGGGCAGAGCCACTTGCCTTGGTGGAGCCAGGCTGGCAGGGTGAGCAAAGATGGAAAGTCTGGTTTGATCCTCTGCTCTGAAGAATTGTGTTTTGGAGCAGGGATGCTTTGCCAGCACTCCTACAAGCCCCTGCAAATGTGTTTTGAAGCTGTTTCTCTCCAAGAACATCAGCAACATGGCTAGGTAAGATTATTCCTGTGCTGCAGGGAGGAGACGAGAAGTGGCATAGGGGTCTCAGAGGTTTCAGGTGAGGTGCAAGCCTCCACCAAGACAGCTGGGTGCTGCCTGGACCCAAAGGCTTGCTAAAGCTGCTGGTGATTCTGTGATTTGTGTTAAAAGGTTTAGAATTCAGCTCTAACATGTCTAAAGATCAGTTAGCACAGCAGCACCTCACAAAGTGCCACCAGGCTCAGAACAGCCACAAAGCAGAGCCCAGATTCCAACACAAGCTTTCTTCTTTGAGGCTATAACCATTGGACCAATCATAGAACCAGTAAGGATGGAAAAGACCTCAGAGGTCATCAAGTCCAACCTGTCACCCAACACCTCCTGACTAAACCATGGCTCCAAGTGCCACATCCAGTCCCTTTTGGAACACCTCCAGGGATGGGGACTCCACCACCTCCCTGGGCAGCACATCCCAATTGCCAATGACTCTGGGAAGAACTTTCTCACCTCCAGCCTGAACTCCCTGGCACAGCTTGAGACTGTGTCCTCTTGTTCTGGTGCTGCTTGCCTGGGAGAAGACACCAACCCCCACCTGGCTACAACCTCCCTTCAGGTAGTTATAGAGAGAACCAAGTTGGCTTTGAGGTAACCCTACTCACTGCCCACCCAAAATCACTATGCTGGAGGAGGACAGATCCTTAAATGCCACCAACAGGCACACCTGGCCACTTGGATGTGGAGGAGCAGCTCTGGATCTCCAGCTACACCCCACAGAGAGGGCTGCAGCATCTCAGAGCTTATTTACAAGGTTTAACAATACCAATTACATAAACCTACTCCCAGCAGGGAGCTTTCATCCAAACCACTGCTGTGGAGGCTGCCAGAAACATCAACCACCAAGCTGCAACGGAGGGGAAACTCACCCAGCAGCTCAAACCCAAACAAATGCCTCTCACACGGTGCCATGAGAGCCTTCCAAACCTCGGGCACTGTTGGCTTGCCAAGGAGAGCCTATTCCAAAGGTGGGGTTTCTTCCCCAGCAGCTCCTCCCCACATGGTTTTCCACCCACTTGGGCTGGCTGACCAAGGCAGCTTTTTCCCAGAACTGAAGTCCAGGCTGTGCAGGAGGGACAAAAGAAAGCTGGACTGGGAAGAAGCTGAGACTTAGCCCTCAGATGCTCAAGACCACAATGGAAGCCAAGGTATGAGGTGGGCTTCAGAGGACCTCCTTTACCTGTGGACATCCAGCACTAGCATTTCCACCCCAGCAGCCCTTCCTGGAGGCTGTTCATGGAGGTCAAGATCGACAGCCTTCAAATCTCATGGGGGAATGGAATGGAATGGAATGGAATGGAATGGAATGGAATGGAATGGAATGGAATGGAATGGAATGGAATGGAATGGAATGGAATGGAATGGAATGGAATGGAATGGAATGGAATGGAATGGAATGGAAGAAAGCTTTGAGATCATTCAGTCCAACCTATCACCCAACACCATCTGATCAACTAAACCATGGCACCAAGTGCCTCAGCCAGGCTCTTCCTCAACACCTCCAGGGATGGGGACTCCATCACCTCCCTGGGCAGCACATTCCAATGCCCAATCTCTTGCTGGGAAGAATTTCTTCCTCACCTCCAGCCTAAACCTCCCCTGGCACAGCTTGAGACTGTGTCCTCTTGTTCTGGTGCTGCTTGCCTGGGAGAAGAGACCAACCCCCACCTGGCTACAACCTCCCTTCAGGACCTCCAAATCTTCTAAGTTCTAGGGGATCTCCCAGCCCTACCAGACCATGGTTTTGAGCTTCCTGCTCCTGTCATGCTCCATCTTCACACAGCAGTCCTCAAGGGAACAGTACCAGCAGGACACCCCAGAGCTGCACCCCAGCACCTTGTCCTTCTGAGGAGGCAATCTGCAGGGAGCCAACACATGGACCTTGCCCTTAGCTCTCCTCCCTCACGAGAGGCTGCTGGCTGGGCTGGCTGGTTCCTTCTTCCTCAGCTCCAACACCGCCAATGCCCAACCCACCAAGACACGACAAAGCCTCTTTGTGTCCAGTGGTGAACCTGTGAAGCAGGATGGAGGAGGAGGAACATACCATGGCATGATGCCACATCGTGTTCCCTGTGGCTTTCCTGGAGGATGCAGAGACTGCTTTCACAGTTTCTCCCTGCTGAGGTGGGGCATGAAATGGAAATCCCTTTGGGCCATGGGATTAGATCTTCTCACACTAAACCCTCACAGTAGCTCACAGGGATCCCATCAGCATCAGACCCTCACTCTGTGAAGGGCCACACAAACCCCAAGAAGCCATCTCCAGCCCAGATAGTTCTCACCTAAATCAGGACCTCCTCTGCCTCAGTGGGGAGCTAAGGTGAGGAAATTTAACAGCCTGATTGTTTTAACTGATTATTTCTTTCCACACTGGGAATGCTGCAGAGATGTGGTGCTGACGCACGTGGTTCAGCACCAGACTTGGCACAGTTAGAGAGCAGATGGGCTGGAGGACCTTAAAGGTTTTTTCCAATCAAAAAGATTCTGTGAGTGCCAGCATAGGTAGGGGCAGGATCCCACACTCCCATTCCTTTCAAACTATGTTTCCCACAGGCCACACAACAAACTCTGTGGCTGGAGAGATGCCAGAATACAGAATTCACCAGGTTGGAAAAGACCTTGGAGATCATCCAGTCCAACATCATCTATCAACTAAACCATGGCACCAAGTGCCTCAGCCAGGCTCTTCCAATACACCTCCAGTGATGATGACTCCACCACCTCCCTGGGCAGCACATCCCAATGGCCAATCTCTATTGCTGGGAAGAATTTCTTCCTAACATCCAGCCTCAACCTCCCTGGCACAGCTTAAGACTGTGTCCTCCTGTTCTGGTGCTGCTTGCCTGGGAGAAGAGACCAACCCCCACCTGGCTACAACTTCCCTTCAGGGAGTTGGAGACAGCAAGAAGGTCTCCTCTGAGCCTCCTCTTCTCCAGGCTAAGCAACCCCAGCTCCCTCAGCCTCTCCTCACAGGGCTGTGCTCCAGACCCCTCCCCAGCTTTGTTGCCCTTCTCTGGACACCTTCCAGCATCTCAACATCTTTCCTAACCTGAGGAGCCCAGAACTGGACACAGGACTCAAGGTGTGACCTAACCAGTGCTGAGCACAGGGCAGAATGACTTCCCTGCTCCTGCTGGCCACACTGTTCCTGATGCAGGCCAGGATGCCCTTGGCCTTCTTGGCCACCTGGGCACACCAGGAGCGGTGTTCTGAAGGAGGCAGGAGCGGTGAGCCACGCCAGAGAGGGAACAGGTTGGAGACACTGAGTTTCCAAACAGCAGCTCCCAGGAGGTATCACTATGACTTCTCTCCAGACAGAAATATTTCCATTTCAGTCAAAACATGTTGGGTGCTATTTTTGCCAAAAACTCAACTAAGTTGGGGAGGGAGAGGAAGGAAAGTATTTTCTAACTGAATGCCTAAAACATTCCCTGTCTTTCACATCACCATTTTTCTCCTCACAAAGGCAGTTGGTGCTGCATCTCTCTCATTTGGGTTTTGGTTTTTTCCTTCCCCCTTTATTTTTCTCTAAAGGCTGAGCTCCAATAAAGAGCTAACTTTGGTGCCTTGCAAAGCAGCAACCCTCCTGAAACGTTTCAGCCACTTCCTGAGCTGGCTTGCTGAGCGCTGTGCACAGCTAGCACTTGAGGCTGTTCTTCAAAGCATGCCCAGTTCTGGTTGTTTCACTGCCTAATCACAGAGCCATACAATCAATAAGGTTGGAAAAGACCTCAGAGATCATCCAGTCCAACCTGTCACCCAACACCTCCTGACTAAATGAACCATGGCACCAAGTGCCACATCCAATCCCCTCTTGAACACCTCCAGGGATGGGGACTCCACCACCTCCCTGGGCAGCACATTCCAATGGCTAACAACTCTCTCTGGGATAAAACTTTCTCCTCACCTCCTAAACCTCCCCTGGCGCAGCTTGAGACTGTGTCCTCTTGTTCTGGTGCTGCTTGCCTGGGAGAAGAGACCAACCCCCACCTGGCTACAACCTCCCTTCAGGGAGTTGGGGAGAGCAAGAAGGTCTCCCCTGAGCCTCCTCTTCTCCAGGCTAAGCAACCCCAGCTCCCTCAGCCTCTCCTCACAGGGCTGTGCTCCAGACCCCTCCCCAGCCTTGTTGCCCTTCTCTGGTCATGGTCAAGTATAATTAATTATCTATAATACTAATTAATTTCACAAAACAGTGACCTGAGGCTTTCAGAAGCTGTTCAGCACCTGGAATAAGCACCAAAGGGTCTGGAGAACAGGTCTGCTGAGGATTGGCTGAGGGAACTGGATGGAGTTACTTCATCTGGAGAGGAGATCATCCAGTCCAGCCATCAACCCAACACCACCATGGCCATTAAACCATGTTAAAAGTCACTATGCCTACAACAGTGGGTCATAATCCACATCTGAACTCAAGATTTAGTTTACCAATGGCACAGGGGAAAAAATAATAAGAGAACAGTAGGAAGTACAAAGAAATAGTAGGAAGGGCAAAAAAGAAATGTTCAGGCTTGACTGCAGGCTGAAGGAACTGGGGGTGTTTAGAGTGGAGAAGAGGAGGCTGAGGGGAGACCTCATTGCTCTCTACAGCTCCCTGAAAGGAGGTTGCAGTGAGGTGGGGTTGGTCTCTTCTCCCTAGGCTCAGGTGATAGAACAAGAGGAAATGACCTGAATTTGTACCAAGGGAGGTTAGGTTGGAGATGAGGAAAAGATCCTTTGCTGCAAGAGTGGTCAGGGATTGGAAGAGGCTGCCCAGGGAGGTGGTGGAGTCCCCACCCCTGGATGTGTTCAATAAATGTGTGGCCATGGCACTTTGGGACATGGTTTGATGGCCATGGTGGTGTTGGGTTGATGGTTGGACTGGGTGATCTCCTCTCCAGATGAAGCAGCTCCAGTTCCCTCAGCCAATCCTCAGCAGACCTGTTCTCCAGAGCCTTCAGTGCTCATTCCAGGTGCTGAACAGCTTCTGAAAGCCTCAGGTCACTGTTTAGTGAAATTAATTGGTGTTACATACAATGATGGCACTCTGGGACCTGGTTTAGTGCCCATGGTGGTGTTGGGTTGATGGTTGGACCTTAGAGGTCGTGGCCAACTGGAAGAAGTCTGTGATTCTATGATTCACATAGGGGGGACAGGAAGTTGTCCACCCAGCAAGGACAAAAGTTGTTCCTGGGCCAGAATGGGAGTGACTTTGACATGGGCTACATGATATGTATTTATTAATTCTTTTGGTATTAAAAACTGTAAAATTAGAAGGGGAAAAGAACCAAACCCAAGAAAAGGTTGGTTGGGAAAAGAACTTAGAGGAAGGAAGCTGTCCAAGGTCTATTTAAGGTCTGCTAGAGGCTCATGATGAGTATTCAGTTACCAGAGTTGGGGGATTACAACAGCAGAAGGGGACAGGAGGAGGGAGCTGCGTTGCTCAGGGTGCTGGACAGTCCCTGCACCATCAGGCTTCCAGCTGAGGGGCCACCAGCAGAGGATAGGATAGAATTAACCAGGTTGGAAAGGATATTACTTTGGTTTTCATTAATGCTTGGGGGGAAGAAACCAGGGATGAAGTCCAAGTCTATTATGAAGGCACTCAGGCCTGAATTCTGGACTCTGTTCTTCACTCCCACCTGGCTACATCTTTCCCAGGCCCATAGGAGCAGACACTGGCTCTCCACAACCATTTCCTAATAGCACACATGTTCCTCTTTAGAGTTCATCATATAACCCTGAAGCCACAGACCAGACCTTACAAGTGAATCCTTCCTGCATTTCCCAAGCATTTCCACCCAGATCAGACTCCTGCCAGCTGGAGTTAGCAATCTTGGTCCCATTTTCTCTCCTGACATCTTTCCTCATTCACAGAATCACTGAATGCTAGGGGTTGGAAGGGACCTCTGAAGACCACTGAGTCAAACCTCCCTGCCAGAAGACGATCACCTAAGGGCAGGTCACACAGGCAGACATCCAGGTGGCCCTTGAAAGCCTCACACACACACACACCTCTCTGTGCAGCCTCTTCCAGAGCTCTGGATTCCCTGGCCAAGGGATGTCCTCACCATGACAGACTCAGCAGCTCTGTGAGATCATTTACACCACAAATTCCTATCTAGCAGAGAACTCAAAGCAACAAATTCAGGAAGGATTTGTAACCTCGGAGCTGGAAACCTTGTTGGCCTCCACAAACTAATACCTGGGGAAACATTCTAAACACAGAGCTTCAGAGAGTGACATCCAGCTCACTGCCTTGCTTGTCACCATGCTGGAATCAGAATGGTTAGGGTTGGAAAGGGACCTCAAGGATCAGCCAGTTCCAACCCCCCTGCCATGGGCAGGGACACTTCACACTACAGCAGGTTGCTCACAGCCACATCCAGTTTAGCATTAAACACCTCCAGGGCTGAGGCTTCCACCACCTCCCTGGGCAACCTGTGCCAGGTTCTCACCACTCTCATGGGGAACAATTTCCTAACATCCAACCTGAACCTACCCTCTTCTAGTTTTGTTCCATCCCCCCAGTCCTATCTCTCCCTGACACCCTCAAAAGTCCCTCCCCAGCTTTCTTGGAGCCCCCTTCAGATACTGGAAGGCCACAATTAGGTCTGCTCAGAGCCTTCTCTTCTCCAGACTGAACAACCCTAACTCCCTCAGTCTGTCCTCCTAGCAGAGCAGCTCCAGCCCTCTGCTCATCCTCATGGCCCTTCTCTGGACACCTTCCAGCACCTCCAGATCCTTCCCATAATAGAGGCTCCAGAACGGGATGCAGTACTCCAGGTGAGGTCTCACCAGAGTAGAATAGAATAGAATAAACCAGGTTGGAAGAGACCTTCAAGATCATGGTGTCCAACCTATCACCCAACACCACCCAATCAACTAACCCATGCAACCAAGCACCCTGTCAAGTCTCCTCCTGAACACCTCCAGCGACAGCGACTCCACCACCTCCCCGGGCAGCCCATTCTGGCTAAGCTTCTCTTGCTGCAGCCCAGGATGTGATTTGCTTTCTGGGCTGCAAGTGCTCACTGCTGGCTCCTGTGGAGCTTCTCATCCCCCAGCACCCCCAGGTCCTTTTCTGCAGGGCTGCTCTCAAGCCAGTCCCTGCCCAGCCTATATTGGTGCCTGGGATTGCCCTGACCCAGGAGGCACTCCTCATTTTCTGTGTGTTTCCATGAGCAGACTTCAAGTTTCCCACTCTGCCAGCCGATGTGCAGTAAGTGCAGCTGCCAGACTCAAAAAAAACACTAAAAAGTCTGGTTCAAAACCCCTTGGAAGACCTCTTTGTAACTTTGGTGTTGAAGCATCCAACCCCTGCTGCCATGACCTGAGGTTGTGAAAGTTGGGGCTGGAGAAGAGAAGGCTCTAGGGAGACCTTGTAGTGGCAGTTCCAGTGCCTAAGGAGGCTACAGGAAAGCTGGGGAGGGATTTTTGCAAGGGCTGGTAGTGATAGGATGAGGGGGAGGGGATTGAAGCTTGAGGAGGGCAGATTTAGACTGGAGATTAGGAAGAGATTCTTTATAGTGAGGGTGGTGAGACACTGGAACAGGTTGCCCGGGGAGGCTGTGGATGCCCCAAGGCCAGGTTTGGCAAGGCCTTGAGCAACCTGGTTTAGTGGGAGATGTCCCTGCCTACAGTGGGGTGGGTTGGAACTGGATGATCTTGAAGGTCCCTTCCAACCCAGACCATTCTGTGATGTGGAAGATTTCCCCTTGCTGCCATGTTTCTAAAGCAACCTTTGGAGCCCCTGAGCTGGGCACCATCTAGGTCTTCCCAAGGGCCATTCCTAGTCTAAAGCCTGCTCAAAGGTCCATCAGTGCCCACACACAGTCATTTCTCCTCACTCTTTCCAAACTGCCAGGAGATTTTGACTCCTCCTTGGCCAGCCACTCCAAAAGGACAGATGTTTGCTGTCCCATCAGCCTCTTCCCCTCCTCCTGCCCAGCATCCCTTGACAGAGTGGTGCAGCATCAGGCCCCAGTTCCAGATGTGCAAATACAACTCAAAGGCATTGGGGTTTCTATTTCCCAGGCCACCAATTGTTGTCCTTCCTGCTGAGGCTGGAGAGTAGGAAACAAATGGAAATCAGCCACAGCAGATATGGAAAGAGGAAGGGAGAGGAAGGGGGGGAGGAAAAAGTGTGCCTGGAATAAATACACCATCTCCCAGGAAAAAAAACCTATCATAAACCAGAAAACAATTGTCAATTGTCAGCATGCATTCATTGCAGCTTATTTCCAGCACAAATGAAATGGAACCACTCTCAGGAGACTGTCTGGAGGCTCTGCATGGATAAACTACAGCAGGAAAGGACTTGGTGGGAGAGGAACTGCTGAGAGCTTCCTTCAGGCTTACCCTCGGAGCAAATCTGAGCTCGTGCTGCATGGGGACTGCAGGCCAGCCCCACAGCAAATAATACCCCTAGACAGGATGTCTAATAACAGGAGGGAAAATAGTCACTGAGAGTTGTGGGAGGCTGCTCACTGCACCAGCACAGCAGATGTCCTGACCTCCTCACCAGAAGATGAAGGTGTCCAACACCCCTGGCTTGGGTGCGTGCCCAGTCTGGTAACAACCATCACTCAGCCCAACCAGAGCCCTGCCACAGGCCCAGGAACCAGCAGTGCAAAGAGCCAGCCAGAGGTCTAGAGCTACCATCAGGCAAATAAGAGGCCAAATTCCTGGAGAGAGATAGCACTGTTTGTGCTGGAGGAAGAGGAGCACGAGAGGAGATGGAGAATGATGCTGGCCATCAGCAGCATCCTTTAGTACTGGGCTGAGCTTGTGCCCTGCTGGGCAGATTGCCAAAGAATCATAGAATAATTAAGGCTGGAAAAGACCTCTAGGACCATCAGGTCCAACCTTGAGCCAAACACCACCATGGCCACTAAACTATGTCCCAAAGTGCCACAGCCACATGTCTCTTGAGCACCTCCAGGGATGGTGACTCCCCCACCTCCCTGGGCAGTCTCTTCCAATCCATGACCACCCTTGCAGCAAAGAAACTTTTCCTCATCTCCAACCCAAACCTCCCCTGGTGAAACCTGAGACCACTCCATCTCATTCTATTGCTTGATACTGGGAGAAGAGACCCAAACCCACCTCACTACCACCTCCTTTTAGGAAGTTGTAGAGGGCAATGAGGTCTCCCCTTCAGCCTCCCTTTCTCCAGGCTAAACAGCCCCAGTTCCCTCAGCTGCTCCTCACCAGGTCTGTTCTCTCCAGACCTCTCCCCAGCTTTGTTGCCCTTCTCTGGCTGCAAAGGGGCAATGGAAGAAGCTGCAGCTGCCCTGTGTTTCTGGAAGTAGCTTGCTCACTTTAAAAGATCTGTGAACATCCCCCAGTGAAGTGGTTAGAGCCTTCTTTTGGATTTCACCTGACCTCCATCCAATCCTACAGAATCCAGCTCAAGCCTGCAGTTGCCACTGGGGTTTTAACCAGGAAAATTTCCTTGGGGGCTGTTTGCTGGAAGGAGGCCTCCTCTCTCCAACAGATGTTGTAACTCTAAGTTAACATTACAATGGCCAAGCTCTCTTGCTGGGAAGAATTTCTTCCCCACATCCAGCCTCAACCTCCCCTGGCACAGCTTGAGACTGTGTCCTCTTGTTCTGCTGCTGCTTGCCTGGGAGAAGAGACCAACCCCCACCTGGCTACAACCTCCCTTCAGGGAGTTGCAGAGAGCAAGAAGGTCTCCCCTGAGCCTCCTCTTCTCCAGGCTAAGCAACCCCAGCTCCCTCAGCCTCTCCTCACAGGGCTGTGCTCCAGACCCCTCCCCAGCCTCGTTGCCCTTCTCTGGATACATTCAAATATAATTAATTATATATAATACCAATTAATTTCACAAAACAGTGACCTGAGGCTTTCAGAAGCTGTTCAGCACCTGGAATAAGCACTGAAGGCTATGGAGAAGAGGTCTGCTGAGGATTGGCTGAGGGAATTGGAGTTACTTCATCTGGAGAGGAGATCATCCAGTCCAACCATCAACCCAACCCCACCATGGCCATCAAACCGTGTCCCAAAGTGCCATGGCCACACATTTATTGAACACATCCAGGGGTGGGGACTCCACCACCTCCCTGGGCAGCCTCTTCCAATCCCTGACCACTCTTGCAGCAAAGGATCTTTTCCTCATCTCCAACCTAACCTCCCTTGGTACAAATTCAGGTCATTTCCTCTTGTTCTATCAGCTGAGCCTAGGGAGAAGAGACCAACCCCACCTCACTGCAACCTCTGTGAAGAGCAATGAGGTCTCCCCTCAGCCTCCCCTTCCCCAGACTGGACAACCCCACTTGCCTCAGCTGCTGCTCACCAGACCCCTTTGTTCTCCAGACCCTTCCCCAGCTTCCTTGCCCTTCTCTGGACAACTTCCAGCACTCCACCATCCTCCTTGGAGTGAGGGGGCCCAAAACTGAAGCCAGTATTCAGAGTGTGGCTTCACAATGCACATATTTATACACACAACTAACCATATGTATACACCATGAACACCTTTCTCTGCATTTTCATGTATTCAGCTATCTTTTATAACTCCCTATTTTTACAGGGGTGTTTTTTTCCCCTGCATTTATGCACAGCAATATTTACATTTCTGCCTGGAAATGCATTTTTTTTGGGTGCATTCAGTCAGAGTTCACCATACAGTTACCTGCCAAAGCTGCATAAATCCACAAAGGGGGCTCATACTTCTCCAGCATGCTCAGCCCTGAATGCTTCTTTATCTTCTAGATGCCATGCTATTCATAAATGCATATATAATGTGTTTTATAGGTGTTTGCCTATATTTTTATGTATATGGTGGTGCATATATTCAGATACATATAAAAACCCCCTACAACGCTGGGCACCTATTCTGTCTCCCATTTCCAACCCAGAAGGGGTCTTTCTTTTACTACAATAACCTTATAGAATCATTAAGGTAAGAAAAGACCTCCTGAGCTCAACAGGTTCTCATCAGCATGAGATTGAACACATCCAAGTGCCAGGTTCTACACCTTGGCCACAGCAACCCCAGGCAGGGCTATAGGCTGGGGACAGAGTGGCTGAAGAGCAGCCAGGCAGAAAGGGACCTGGGGGTGCTGATTGACAGCTGCCTAAACATGAGCCAGCAGTGTGCCCAGGTGGCCAAGAAGGCCAATGGCATCCTGGCCTGCATCAGGAACAGTGTGGCCAGCAGGAGCAGGGAAGTTATCCTGCCCCTGTACCCAACACTGGTTAGACCACACCTTGAGTCCTGTGTCCAGTTCTGGGCTCCTGTCCTCCTGTTCTATAGAATCAATAAGGTTGGATATAATTAGGTAATCAACTTTGCATTCCACAAAGCAGCTGCCTGTTGGTCTCTAAGAGAAGGTGGTGACACCTCTGCAATGAATAATGGGCATTATCCAACCTTTTGGATGGGTTCTGGACCATCTGGGGCCATCTGTGGCAGCAGGAGCAGGGAGGTCATTCTGCCCCTGTGCTCAGCACTGCTTAGGCCACACCTTGAGTCCTGTGGCCAGTTCTGGGCTCCTCAGTTTAGGAAAGATGTGGAGATGCTGAAAGGTGTCCAGAGAAGGGCAACAAAGCTGGGGAGGGGTTTGGAGCACAGCGCTGTGAGGAGAGGCTGAGGGAGCTGGGGTTGCTTAGCCTGGAGAAGAGGAGGCTCAGGGGAGACCTTCTTGCTCTCTCCAACTCCCTGAAGGGAGGCTGTAGCCAGGTGGGGGTTGGTCTCTTCTCCCAGGCAAGCAGCACCAGAACAAGAGGACACAGTCTCAAGCTGTTCTAGGGGATGTTTATGCTGGATGTGAGGAAGAAGTTCTTCATAGAAAGAGAGATTGGTCATGGGAATGTGCTGCCCAGGGAGGTGGTGGGGTCACCATCCCTGGAGGTGTTTAGGAAGAGCCTGGCGGAGGCACTTGGTGCCATGGTTTAGTTAGTTATGAGGTGTTGGCTGATAGGTTGGACTTGATGATCTCTGAGGTCTTTTCCAACCTGGTTAATTCTGTATTCTGTAAAGAACTTCCAAGCTCATCAGGTTCATCAAAGACCTCCTAAGTTCATCAAGCCCATCCTGTTCTCCCTTCCAAAGCAAAAAAACACAAGCCCCACACTTTTGTGAAGGCACAAAGTCATTCCTATGCTCTTGGGCCAGAGGAGAAGTTATGAAGGAAGCGAGCATCACAAATTATCCTCTGAAGCCAAGGCTGTGGATTTTAACCCTTTCAACCCTTTCAACCCCATCAAGCCCAAACCATTTCTGTTTCTATGTTCCAAGTGTCTCTGCTCCTTCTAGCAGCAACCACAGACCCACAGAGAGATGCCAAGCAGTTTTTAGCACAAGCCCAGGGTGGCTAGGTGCCATGCTCTTCCTAGGGCATGAAGCCCTTCTAATAGCCCTCACTGTTCTACCTCTTCCCTTCCATCCACCCCCTCCCCCCTTAAAAAAAGAGGGCAACCCATGATGAATGCAAACTTTCAGATCTTTCCATTGACCCTAATGAAAGGGTAGTTGAGCTCCAAAATTCATCCCTGAAGTTCCAGTGGAGGCTGGGAGGCTGGCATGGGAGGCCTTTGAGGGGGGAGGGGGGAAACTATTTCAAAGGGCAGTGCACCCATAAAGAAATAAATATTGACACACCATGCCAGGATCTGTGCTGTCCTTGGAAAGGGCAGGCAGGGAACACAGGGCACATTCAGCAGATGATTTAGATTGAGGAAACTAAACCTTGTATCTTAAGTCTCTCTACAGCTACCTGAAAGGGAGGTTGTAGCCAGGTGGGGGTTGGTCTCTTCTCCCAGGCAAGCAGCACCAGAACAAGAGGACACAGTCTCAACCTGTGCCAGGGGAGGTTTAGGCTCAAGGTGAGGAGAAAGTTCTTCCCAGAAAGAGTAGTTGGCCATTGGGATGTGCTGCCCAGGGAGGTGGTGGAGTCCCCATCCCTGGAGGTGGTCAAAAAGGGATTGGATGTGGCACTAGGTGCCATGGTTTAGTCATCAGGAGGTGTTAGGTATTAGGTGACAGGTTGGACCTGGTGATCTCTGAGGTCTTTTCCAGCCTGGCTGGTTCTATGGTTCTAGACATGCTTATTTAATTTTTCACACATTTATATATTGGCATTTTTAGGTCTGAGCCTGAAAACATTTGTACACAAGAGGACTTCTGCCAGCTGGGCAGGCTTGGAGTGGGAGCATTCACAGGGTTACAGGCATTGTTTGCTGCCCATCAGCGCAGTTTGCATGACTGCAGAGAGCCATGCTTGGGTCACCAGCTGTGGCAATCAGAAGTCACTCTTGCATCTCCTCCAGGGAGACCTCATCTGGAGTATTGTGCCCAGTTCTGGGCTCCCCACTTCAAGAGAAAACAGGGAACTACTGGAGGGAGTCCAACAGATCATAGAATTAACCAGATTGCAAGAGATCTTTGAGATCATCCAGTCCAACCTATCACCCTGCCCTACCCAATCAACCAGACCATGGCACCAAGTGCCTCATCCAGGCTCCTTTTAAACACTTCCAGTGATGGTGACTCCACCACCTCCCTGGGCAGCACATTCCAACGGCAAATCACTCTCTGTGAAGAACTTCTTCCTCACATCCAGCCTAAACCTCCCCTGGTGCACAGAAAGAGAGATTGGTCATTGGAATGGGGTCTTTTCCAACCTGATTAATTCTATTCTACTCTTTTCCAACTCCCTTCCAACTCCTCCTGTGATTCTGTGATCCTCACCAGCATCTGCTCTCCAGCCTGCAGTGACCACCTACAGCCAGCTCCTGAGTGGGTGCTGGGAAGACTCCTCCCAGCAGTAGGTCACAACACAGGTTCCTACAGCCCTCTGCTGAGAACCAGCTCTGCTGCTCCCAGAGGAAAGGGACCTGAGTCAGTCCTGTCCTCCTGGATGGAAAAGGCTATATTGAACATCTACATCTGTCTTAGATATAGTCTTGGGTATGGCACAGCTCCTGCAAAACATTTGCACCAGGAAGTAACTTGACACACGGACAAGGTTCCAAGTGACATGAAAGGCATGAAGCTCATTACTGGCAGGGCCTGACATTTAGAAAAGGACTTCAAACAGGATTCAGGGTTGATTTTCAGCTTAAAGTACTTACATCCAAAACTGGGACTCAAAAAAGACCTCTTCAGCCACCTGGCCCTGGAGATTCCAACATTTTCTCATACCTTCCTCGTTTAACCTGAAACCACCACATCTGCACATCCAGAACTAACCAGGCAAACACTCCCCTCCTGCCAAAGACCCTCTGAAAGCCAGAAACTAGTACACCACAGGTCTCCACACCAAGATCTTCAGAGGTATCTGGAGCATCCTTAACAAACCTGCTCCAGAACATGGCTGTGAGCTTTGCCTTTGAAGAACTGCCACCTGGAGCCTGAGCACCAGAGCTTCTCAGAGCTAATCCAAGACTCTCATTGCTTTGAACAAATTCAAGCCCACATGCAGCCTCAGAGTCTTCTGTTTAGCACAAAGCTAGAGGTTGCTCTGCATGGGGACATGTCAGAAGGAAATACAAAGTGCCTGTGGCCAAGAGGGTGACCCACAAGTGAGATCCTGTCTCTGGAAGCCAGCAGTTAAAGCATTCACCTTGGAGTGGGAAGTTCTGGGTTTCAGCCCCACACCCTGAAGGCATTTCAGTAGCTCAACATAAAATGCAGATGCAGCTGTGTGCCCAGGTGGCCAAGAAGACCAATGGCATCCTGGTCTGCATCAGGAAGAGTGGAGCCAGCAGGAGCAGGGAGGTCATTCTGCCCCTGGACTCAGCACTAGTTAGGACACACGTTGAGTCCTGTGTCCATTTCTGGGCTCCTCAATTTAAGAAGGACATTGAGACACTTGAATGTGTCCAGAGAAGGACAATGAGGCTGGGAAGAGGTGTGGAGCACAGCCCTGTGAGGAGAGGATGAGGGAGCTGGGGTTGCTTAGCCTGGAGAAGAGGAGGCTCAAGGGAGACCTTCTTGCTCTCTACAACTGCCTGAAGGAAGGTTGTAGCCAGGTGGGGATTGGTCTCTTCTCCCAGGCATGAGAACAAGAGGACACAGTCTTAAGCCGTGCCAGGGGAAGCTTAGGCTGGAAGTGAGGAGAAAGTTCTTCCCAGCAAGAGAGATTGGCCATTGGAATGTGCTGCCCAGGGAGGTGGTGGGGTCATCACCACTGGAGGTGTTCAAGAGGGGATTGGATATGGCACTTGGTGCCATGGTTTAGTTAGTCATGAGGTGTTGGGTGACAGGTTGGCCTTGATGATCTCTGAGGTCTTTTCCAGCCTCACTGATTCTATGATTCTATGCCAGAGAAGGGACTGCCCCACGCCCTGGCGTCGCTCAGGCCAGGAAGCGCCACGCAAAGCAAAGCCCAGGTGGCTCTCGTGGTGCTGAGCAGGTGGCCACACCGGGGGCAGGCCTTACCTCTGCATCCTGGACATCCTGTGGAGCTCCATGTCGTCGCTGCCGCGGAAGCCCTTGGCGAAGGGATTGTTCTCGATCTTCAGCTGGGTGATCTGAAAGGGAGGAAACGCAACGGGGTCACCGCGAGTCCGAGGCACGGCCCGGGAGAGAGGGGATTTTGTTCATTAAACCCCAGCCAGCAGGGGAAAAACACAGCTCTCAGGAACTCCAGGCATCCTTCAGCTCCAGGCACTGACCACTCCAGATGGGCTTGCCTTGAGATTTCTCCACTGGAAAAATATCTCCTGTCAACAGCCTCTCGCTTCTCTCAGGCCAGTCCCATGGCTAGCACGTGGGACTCCACATGCACACACACTCACACACAAATTTCTCTCTGGAGGAAATCTGCTTTCTTAGAGTTGCTTTTCTTTTTGCTGTTGGGACAGAAAGGGTTGCACTGACCAGAGAACCATGGCTGAAAGTCATATTGCCTGAACAAACCCCCCTGACACCAACAAGTATTTTCTCCACAGCCTTACCTCTCAGCCCCCGGATCCTCTCCCTCTCTCAGCCCCTGGATCCTCTCTCTCTCTCAGCCCCTGGATCCTCTCTCTCTCTCAGCCCCTGGATCCTCTCTCTCTCTCAGCCTGGCAATGCTCATCCTTCCTGTATTTCAGCCCAGCTTAATGTGTTCCAGGTGCTCCATATCTAACAGCCTTCCTCAACCAGCCCCACACCTGTAAGCACTGTATGAACTAACTACCTAAGAGACTTGGAGGGCAGCTCCACCTCTGATTTCATCATGTCCTGTCTCCTGATTAGTTCTAGAAGGAATTAAAGAGGGGCTAGCTGGCTTGCTTAATTGGCTACCTTCAACATCCAAAGTCTTCTGGGGTGAATTCCCCTCAGACTCCTAATTTTGGTCCTCCTATAACATCTAAGGTAAATATTTGGAGGGTGCAGAACATACCCTTATCTAAAGCAGCCATGATGCTCAAAGAGGTAGACCCTCTCCTTCACCAACCTCTCCTGAGGGCTCAGGTAAGTAGGTCTTCTCAAGCCAGGAGTTACTACTTAAGCAAACATTAACTGTGGAGCAACACCTGCTGCTGCTCTTACAATCATAGAATCAACCAGGTTGGAAAAGACCTCAGAGATCATCAAGTCCAACCTGCCACCTAATACCTAACACCTCCTGACAACTGAACCATGGCTCCAAGTGCCACATCCAAACCTCTCCTGAACAGCTCCAGGGATGGTGACTCCACCACCTCCCTGAGCAGCACATTCCAACGGCAAATCTCTCTTTCTGGGAAGAACTTTCTCCTCACCTCCAGCCTAAACTTCCCCCCTCTTGTACAAACTCACTCTGCCATGCCAAATTCAATGCTTGGCTTCTCTTTGCAGAGCAGGAGCTCAGTTTGGGTGAGCAGGAGCTCAGTTTGGGTCAGCAGGACCTGCAAAGCCGGATCAGGTGTGGTCTAGCTGCAATGCCCTAACATTCAGGCAGCAGTTCCCTATCTTCTCTTTCACCATCACTGCCCAAAAGTCCTTCAGGAGAGCCACCTGCCCAAGCCCAGCAGAAGAGACAACCTTCTGTCTGCCATGGGAAGGCCTTTGTGAGCTCACCACACTTTATGGAACTGCTGTGCTTCCTTCCCATTGGAAGTTGGCCAAGGGGAAGGAAAGAGCTCGAGACGACTGGTGGGAGAACAGAGAGAGGTTCATGCTCACCAAGCCAGGCACATCCAACTGGAGCCACCTCTTTGCCAAAGCTCAGAGAGGAAAACCTGGCTCAGGTCAGTGTCAATAGCAAACCCTGCCAGGTGTCTGCACCACCAAATTATTTTGCTGCTTTCTCTAATAAATATATATTTATTTATTTTTAAAGCATTTTGGTTTCCCAAAGGCCATTTGGTTGTTCACCATTCTTGCCTCATTTCAGCCCCAAAACTCACATGAAGACCCCATCACCCCTACTCTTGGCCCCTTTCCCATCCAGTCAGGACCTGAAACAGGACACTGAGCTTTGTTGGTCACACATTTCAGACTTCAAGGAGAAGGGTAAACAACCAACAGGGTAGGGTAGGGTAAACCAGGTTGGAAAAGACCTTGGAGATCATCCAGTCCAACCTATCACCCAGCACCATCTAATCAACTAAACCATGGCACCAATCACCCCATCCAGTCTCTTCCTAAACACCTCCAGGGATGGTGACTCCACCACCTCCCTGGGCAGCACATCCCAATGGCTAACAAATCTCTCTGGGAAGAACTTTCTCCTCACCTCCAGCCTAAACTTCCCCTGGGGCAGTTTGAGACGGTGTCCTCCTGTTCTATAGAATCATAGAATCAATAAGGTTGGATATAATTAGGCAATCGACTTTGCATTCCACAAAGCAGCTGCCTGTTGGTCTCTAAGAGAAGGTGGTGACACCTCTGCAATGAATAATGGGCATTATCCAACCTTTTGGATGGGTTCTGGACCATCTGGGGCCATCTGTGGCAGCAGGAGCAGGGAGGTCATTCTGCCCCTGTACTCAGCACTGGTTGGGCCACACCTTGAGTCCTGTGGCCAGTTCTGGGCTCCTCAATTTAAGAAAGATGTTGAGTTGCTGGAAGGTGTCCAGAGGAGGGCAACAAAGCTGGGGAGGGGTCTGGAGCACAGCCCTGGGAGGAGAGGCTGAGGGAGCTGGGGTTGCTTAGCCTGGAGAAGAGGAGGCTCAGGGGAGACCTTCTTGCTCTCTGCAACTCCCTGAAGGGAGGTTGTAGCCAGGTGGGGGTTGGTCTCTTCTCCCAGGCACCCAGCACCAGAACAAGAGGACACAGTCTCAAGCTGTGCCAGGGAAGGTTTAGGCTGGATGTTAGGAAGAAGTACTCATGAGGGTGACAGGTTGGACTTGACGATCCTCAAGGTCTTTTCCAACCTTGTTGATTCTATGATTCTAAAACAAGTTGGTGGATCCCCTGCTTTAGAAAACAACCTGTGGGAGATATTTTGTTTGCTTTAGCCTGGCTTGCAAAGCCTTTTGGAGGTGGAAAAGCAAACGAGTGGGTGGAAATAACCACCTTCTGGATCAGCTTTGCCGTAGCAAAGCTCTGCTTAATTGACTGTAACTCACTGCAGGGGAGGGGGGGGGGGGGGGGGGAGAGGGAGGAGGAGGGAAGAAAAAGCTGTCAGGAAGTCAACTGACAATTACATCATGACAAATAAAAAGAAAACACAGAGTCCTGAGAGGTCATTAAGATGGAGTGCCCAGGGCTAGGCTATGTCACGCAGGCTCAGCACTACCCTGGGGCTCGGTCTGTGCATTCACGGCTGCAAGAAACTGGTGGCAAAGTTGGCTGCTGACCACTGGTTTCTAAACCTGCTGCAGACCCTTCTGAGATGAGAGCTTTCCAAGGTGAAGCCTCCCAGATTTACACTTCTCAGGGCTTGTCTGACCTATGAGTTCATCTTCACTTTAACGGGAAGTGACAGTTCCCAGTGGAAGCTCAGTGCCGCTCCTCTGAGCTCCTTTCTCTGGGCTAACTGACCACAAAGCACTTCTGCCGAGACATTTCCAGTGGCAGCTTTAGCTCCAGCATGACAAAATGTTGCTTTGTATCTAGTGAGGTCCAGGGAAAATGCTTTACTCTTCTGTTTTCTTTCTGCACAGTCCTGTCTTTGTATGGTGTTTGTCTCTATAGGGCTTGTGACAAGTGATAGAATCATAGAACTGTTAGGGTTGGAAGGGACCTCAAGGCTCAGCCAGTTCCAACCCCCCTGCCATGGGCAGGCACACCTCACACTACAGCAGGTTGCTCACAGCCACATCCAGCCTGGCCTCAAAAACCTCCAGGCATGAGGCTTCCACCACCTCCCTGGGCAACCTGTGCCAGTGTCCCATCACCCTCATGGGGAAGAACTTCTTCCTAACATCCAATCTGAATCTACCCTCTTCTAGTTTTGTTCCATTCCCCCTAGTCCTGTCACTACCTGACACCCTGAAAAGTCCCTCCCCAGCTTTCTTGGAGCCCCCTTGAGATACTGGAAGGCCACAATTAGGTCTCCTCAGAGCCTTCTCTTCTCCAGACTGAACAGCCCCAACCCTCTCAATCTGTCTTCATGGGACAGAGGAAACAATATTTTGGAGCTTCCATTGCTAGTCTTGCCCAAGCACAAGTCTCTTCTGCCAAGTAACAAGTAATAGTCCTCACTTCTAATACTGGGTTCAGTTTTGGACCCCTCACTACAGGAAGGACATTGAAGGGCTGGAGCAGGTCCAGAGAAGGGCAGCAAAGCAGGTAAAGGGTCTGGAGACAAGGTCTGGTGAGGAGCAGATGAAGGAACTGGGGTTGTTCAGCCTGAAGAAAAGGAGGCTGAAGGGAGACCTGCTGGCTCTCTACACCTCCCCAAAAAGAGACTGGATTAAGGTGAGGGATAGTCTGTTCTCCTATGTAACAAGTGATGGGACGAGAGGAAACAGCCTGAAGCTGCTCATGGGGAGGTTTAGGTTAGACCACAGGAAAAATTTGTTCTCCAAATGGGCTGTCAAGCCCTGGGCCAGGCTACTCAGGGCAGTGGTGGAATCCCCATCCCTGGATGGACTGAAAAGCTGCATAAAACCTGATGCTGAGGGCCATGGCTTAGTGGTGACCTGGCAGTGCTGGGTCAACGGTTGGACTTGATGATCTTAAAGGCCTTTTCCAACCCCAAGAGTTCTCTGAAGATTGTTGTGGCCAGGTTCAAAATCACCATTTAATATCCCTTTTTTGTCAAGCCCTTGCCAGGATGAGGTTTTTTTTCCCAGGTGCTTCTAACTTGACAAAACTTTGTTAGTGTTGAAATGTTTCACACCAGGTCCACACCCTCAGCATCATTCTCTTCACTTATTTTGCTGTCAACCAACCTGGGCCTACTTTTTTTCCCCCCCTTCTCTTCAGTATTTCACCTAAGGGAAAAGACACCATCCTGACCCTCTTGGGCTCTTCTGAAGGTGTCCTACAGGCTGGACATTCTGGGAAAGGCTCTTCATTTTCTGTAAGGGATGGGGATCTGTAGTTGCTGAGCTCTTTTCTTGTGAACTTTTGCCCCACTTGGACAACTTAACAGTCTGAGTGAGAAAAAAATCCCAGCATCCAGATCACTCCACTTAGTGAGGAAGAGGTGGAGGTGATTACTCTTGGAGCTGAGTGCTCATGGACCTCCCCATGGTGTGGGGATACCTGCTGGTCCTGCCCTGCAGGTGATCATGGTCCTGCTGAACATAGAGAGAAGTCAGGAGCATCCTTGCCACTACTGCAGCTGGCTTTGCTGGGGGTAACTGAGAGGCTGGGCTTCAAACTTGAAAGCACAGAGCCTTTTTCTTCTGCTCACTTACATACCCCAGGTGGAAACCAAGTCAGCATGGAGGAAGAAGCTGAACCAGAGAAACAGATGAAGACAAGGAGCTTGCTGAGGCTATGTACATCTGATTGGACAAAACAGAGGAGCTGGATGGGGAGCTGGGACTTGGAGCCCAAGGTAAAGGCCAGGGGAAGGGGGAGCTGCTGGCAGGGGGAAGAAGATGCTGAACCCAGAAGCCAGCAAAGGAAATGAGAGGGACTGAGTGCCAGTAGCTGGTTGGAGGTATTGGTGTGAGACAGAGGGGCTCATTGAGGAGGCTGTCAGCTGAACTGAGAGACAAGAACACAGGATGAGAAGAGACAGACCTTGCACAGTGTTGAGCTGGGGGAAGGAGATGGGTCAGGAAGGGGAGTGAGGCGGGAGAGAGATAGGATGTCTTCAGAGCTCAGGCAGAGTGTGTAGATTGAGAACCAAAAAGGGCTGGGGACCCTGTCCCAGGTCTGAGAGGGAGGCAGGGGCAAGAGTGAAGACAGAAGGGCAGAGAGAGGCAGGACTCGTTCAGACGCAGGTTGTGAAGGAGCAAGATCTCCTGAAGGAAGCACTCTGCCATCAAAGCATTGAACAAGACTAAGCAGAGGAGAGTGGAGATCTGAGAAGCCCTGGAGCCAGTCAGTGAGAAGAGCTCACTGTGGTCCCTGAGCAAAGAAGGGCTACACAGACACCAGCAGTCCAGGCAATGAAGAGGAGATTCATGGCCTCATCTCAACCCCAGGACTGGACATGGTCCAGTCTCTGCACGGAGGCACTCTGTGCAATGCCAGCCAGACCACCGTGTTGGTGGCCTCTGCTGAAGTAATGGAAGTGGCTACCTGCAACCAAAGACAAAGAGAATTGAGCTGCCTGCCTCTAGCAGAAGCTACACCTACTCAACCCTGCAAGATGCCCCCACAGAGTAGCGAAAAGCCACATGCTTGGAGAAGATCCTCACAGCCAGCTCTCCAAAATCTGGCAGGATGGAGCACCAGTTGTCTTGGCTAACTTAACAGCACTTCTTCAGCTCAGAGATCTTTCTAGGGTTAGGATGAACCTATATATTCAGGAACCCCACCAGCATGCTTCTCTACACCCAGCAGCTATTTGTGTCCAGAGAAGGACAACGAGGCTGGGGAGAGGTCTGGAGCACAGCCCTGGGAGGAGAGGCTGAGGGAGCTGGGGTTGCTTAGCCTGCAGAAGAGGAGGCTCAGGGGAGACCTTCTTGCTCTCTGCAACTCCCTGAAGGGAGATTGTAGCCAGGTGAAGGTTGGTCTCTTCTCCCAGGCATCAGAACAAGAGGACACAGTCTTAAACTGTGCCAGAGGAAGTTTAGTCTCTAGCGGAGGAGAAAGCTCTTCACAGGAAGAGTAATTGGCCATTGGAATGTGCTGCCCAGGGAGGTGGTGGAGTCCCCATCCCTGGAGGTGTTCAAGAGGGGATTGGATGTGGCAAGTGAAGCCATGGTTTAGATAGTCAGGGGGTTTTGGGTGACAAGCTGGACTTGATGATCTCTGAGGTCTTTTCCAACCTTATTGATTCTATGAACTCAGTCTTCATCCCTGCCTTGCTGTGGTGCAGGGAGCATTGCTGGGTGCCTGTAGGATCCCAACTGGGGCTAATGCTTCTTGAGAAACACTGGGGACTACCAAGAATGTTAAAGAACTTAGGAGGGGGGTGAATACAGAAATAAATCAGCATAAAACTGGATATCCTGAGGGGCAAAAAACCACACAATGTAAAGCCCAAGCCCAGCCAAAGGGGAAAAGCAGGTTGTAAAAACTAATGAGAATAATTGTTGTGAATTCTTGCTTTTGAAAGAACCCTCGAGAGGGCAGAACCTTAATTATTTCTGTCTATTAGGGTTCATTTCCTGGTCCTAAGCAGAGAGCTAGTACCTAATAAATACAAGCTAGTAACACAATGATTTAAGCTACAGCAGAACAATCTGTAACTGCAGGGGGAAGTTAATATTTGGGAAGCAACCTGATTGCAAGCCCCCATTGTGTAAATGGCAAGGAAATGAAATGTGCCTCTGACCTGTTTTAACACCTCAGTATTTCTGGGGGGATTTGGTGTTTTCCCCCCAGGGTTGTAGAGAAGAGGGTGATGGGGAGGGGGAGCGGTCGACCAAGCTGTCGACAACCACACTGAAAACTTGAGCCGAAGGTTCTCGGTGGTTTAAGCCTCCTTTTGGGGAGTAGGGTGGGATCCCAGGGTGCTTAAATATCCTTTCAGGCTGCCTAAAACATCAGGGGAAATAAGCACAAACCCCTAGCTTGGGACAGCAGCTGCACTATGGAAATAAATTGAAGGAGCTGAAACTGGGCAGATATTTCCCCAAGCTGTGTAAGCAGAGACTCCAGGGCAGTTGTGGACAGGTCCTACAGTTAATATTATCACACAACCCAGCTCCTGAACTCTGAAACACATCCACCTAGGTTATTTCTGCACATACTCCAGCATGTGAAGGGGGCTACAAGAAAGATGGAGAGGGACTTTTAACAAGGGCTTGTTGTGGTAGGATGAGAGGGAAGGGATTGAAGACTGAGGAGGGGAAATTTCGACTGGAGATTAGGAAGAAATTCTTTGCAGTGTGGGTGGTGAGACACTGGAACAGGTTGCCCAAGGTGGCTGTGAATGCCAGGTTGTTCAAGGCTTTGAGCAGCCTGATCCAGTGGAAGGTGTCCCTGGAACTAGATGATCATTAAGGTCTCTTCCAACCCAAACCATCCTGTGGTAGGTGCACGTAAAATATGTGGGTGTATAAAAAAAGATGCATAAAAATCTCTTGGTGTGTGCAAACTGGGGGTGATTGGGGAACTTTGCATGAAAGAGGTGCTACAGGTAAGGGGTGGAAGTGAAAAAGAGATGGCTTCAAGTGAGGAAAAAAGTAGTGCACTGAAAAGCTGTGGGGATGAGCAGGCAAATGGTTCCTGGGGAGCAGACACAGAGTGGTGGGGACTGCAATCACTTATAGCAACAGGCAATGAAGTCTGAACACAAAAACAGGTTTTGCCAAGGAACATCTCAGCTGTGAAAGCTGAGCACGAGTTTCTGGCTGCAGAAAAGTCCCCCCTCTTGCCACTCAGCTGTGCAGAAGGATGTTACTCCTTGTTCACAGCCAGCATCCGCAACGGCATCAGCTGTGCGTTGCCTCAGCCCCAGCGTTCGTCTCCCTCTGCACTGGGGCAGGCAGCAAATTTGTATTCCCTTCCCTGGAGGGAGATGCCATTTAGGGTAGATCATTCCCTGGTTTATTTTTATGGCTCTATCTTTCTCAGTCGGGTCTTTATCTGGGGGCTGGGGCTAGGGCTACTCTTTATTTGTTCCCCCCCCAGAAGGATCCAGCTCAGTGAGGAGAGGAATGCCTGTGCTAGGGCTGGGGTGGAGGCGGGGGGTGGGGGGAGATGAATGTGCATGTAAAACGTGTGAGGGGGTGTGTAAAACGTGTGGTGGTGTCTACACGTGGGTGCATGTGTCTGTTGGGCTGCGTGTGTGTGCCTGTAGGGATTCATGTGTTTGTCAGGGCGTGTGTTTTGACAGAGACGGATGCGCAGCTGTCATTCCTTATCAGCCAGATGTTGCTGATTTACAATCAAATATTCCTGCTCCTCCTAATGTGGCACTTTTCCCAAACTACTGTGCTTACAAGGGTTCTGCTTTTGCTTTTTTTTTCCCCCCGTCTTCCTTTCTTTTTCTGGGGGGTGGTTATTTGCATGACAATGCCTTTTGTCTATAAACCCAGCCCTCTGCTTCCTTCAGAGGCGAGCCGTTAAGCTCAGGTCTGTTCCTTTCCGAGGGAGCAGCCCTTTAAAAGCGAGCGGTGTGTCCCGTTTTATTAACTCCCAGTTCTATTAAATATTATATTCTTTTCCCCGAATCCATCCAGGCAGAAGTTAAAGTCGATTTTTATAGCATCCACAGTGGAGTTATAATTTAAAGGCATAATTTGGCGAGGACTCAATTTGGATTTGGGTTGCTCGTCCTGGCTGTGCCAATAGCTCCCATTTTAAAGGGCAGGGAAGTATTTTCCTTTCTCCCTAGTTACGGTGAAACATTCTTCCTCCTCCAGCCTTCCCTTGCTCTCTGCCTTTTCCTTGCCAACTGATGGATGAAGGAAATACAATCATCTTGCACAGGTTTAGGAGCTTCCTACTTACACCTCCAGGAAAGCATCCAGGATTTGTCCTGGGTGTTAAATGACCTTTCCCCAGTTGAAAAACGATTATTTCTCTCTGTCAAGTGCAAAGGAGCCAGCCTGCCCGCCCGTAAGTACAAGTAAAAGGTTGTGGTAATCGCTTTCTATGCGACTGGGGGAGGAATTTGCTCTTTTTCCCCAACGGAAAATTGGGGTTTCACAGGGCTCTGCCCTACAGAGGGGTTATGGGGATCTGCGGGCAGTGGTGAGCAGCAGCTGGTGAAAAGCATACCTAAGGCATCTGCTGGGAGCCATCACAGCCCTCAGCTTTGCTCCCCAGCTCTGCACCTTCCTCCTCCTTCTTTCTTGACGGATTGGAATGCCCAAAAGCCAAGCAGCGAAGGGAAGAGAGGGACAACGCTCCCAAGAAGCAGAGAGGGGTGGCAGTGCCAGGCAGCACTCCAAGAAAACCCTTCTTTCTAAGAAAATTAACTCCCTTGCAACTAAACTAAGTACATTGATCCATATTCTTGGTGGTTTTCCCTCTGTTTAGCTTGGGCAGGCGAGGAGCTGATTTCAGGCACAGAGCCTCCCTTTCCTGCCCGGGCCTCCCGCCTGCCAAGCCCGCAGCCCCCCGCCGACCTCCCCGCAGGGCCCGGGGAAGGAGCCGGTCCCCAAACAAAGGGCCGGAGCCCGGGTTATCAGCGCCCCAGCCACGGAGGGGAGCGCCGGGCTCCCCTGGCCAGATTAGAGGGCTTTGAGCGATCGCGGGTGGGGGGAGTGGAAGGAGATAAAGCCAACTTCCCCGCTTGGTCGTCTCCTCTCTGAGCAAACCATCCTGCTGAGCTCATTCCCCCTCGGCTCGCCCTGAGCCCCATCTTGAGATGTTTTGTATGTGTGGCCAGGAATAACAGAGGCGATGGGATGGGTGTATGGTGAGGAAAAAAACAGAAAGAAGGGAAAGGAGAAGGGGGGGAAAGGAACGAGAAAGGGAGAAAAGGAGAGGAGGAAGAAGGGAAAAGGAGACAGAAAAAAAAGAAAGAGAGGAAAAGGTGAAGGGGGGAAAAGGGAGAATGTGAAGGGGGGGGGAAGATAGGGAAAAGGAAAAGGGGGAAAGGAAGACGAAAAGGAGGAGTGGGGAAATAAAAAAAGAAGGGAGGAGGAAGGTGGGTGAGGCAGTGAAGGGAAAGAAAAAGAGGAGGTGAAGAGGTGAAGGGAAAGGGATCCGAGAAGCAGCGAGACGGGGGCCGGGGAGGGGTCGCGGTTTAGTGGTGCGGGGACCGGCCCAGCCCCTCACCTTATGGTTTTGGTAAGAGGTGACGGCGATGAAGGCGGTCTCCGGGAAGACGTGGGTGCAGAAGGCAGTATTTTTGGAGCCGAAGCCGTTGTTCTCGTCGGCTTTCACGATGTGGAGCCGGGGCTGGTATTTGTGCATGGAGTTGAGGATGATCTGAACAAAGGAAGAAGCAGAAAGACATCCCGTGGGAATGGAGGGGACACAGCGCGGCGCAATCCCCCCCATACCTCCCTCCGCTGCCGGGTTAAAGGGGCCCGCAGGTCCTCTCATCCCCTGCCCCTAACTCATGGCTTAGGACTCCCCTAGAAGGGCTGATTTAGGTGAAGGGTTGAGGGACATCTCTCATTAAAACCTTACCGCCCCCCAGCCAAGGAGCCCATCAGGGCTGGGTGACTGAGAAAGGTGCTCTCAGCCCAACACCGGCCCGGGGCCCTGCTGCTTTGCCCCTACACACCCGTTGGGCACCGAGCTGCTCCCCCAACGCCTTGGCTTCCTGATCCAGCATCTCATGGGGACTTTCCACTTTTCCAGGCCCTTCACAGCCTCTCCAAAACTCTCAGTGCACCATCGCCACGGCCTGAGCATCTCACCCCAACATACACCCCAAGGAGGGCAAAGGTGGGAGGGGAACGGAGGGCTGGGGGGATTTAGAGTGTGTCCTGTCGTCCCCCACCGCCAGCCACCCGCAGAGGATGGGAGAGGAGGGTGGAGGGGACGCTCTGTGCTCCAGATAAAAAGCGGTCCCTGCTCGGTCCCGGGTTAATCGCGGGGGAAGGTGGCGGGGGGCCGCTCGGTCACGATAATGACTGCCGGGACCCTGGCGACAGCGAGACGCAGAGCGCCCCGCCGCCGCCTCCCCCGTCCCGGGGGTTTAAGCAAATTGCTTTGACATCCAAGAAAGTCGTAGACATCAACGGTGAACGATCTAATGGTTTTTAATTTCATTACAGCGACTCTAATTGAGAGTCTCCTAGCGCAGCTCCGCCTCTGAAGTCCCTTATTGTCCCCTCGGCTCCTTTGGGTTCTTTAAAGGCACTTTTTCCCGAGAACCGCCTGTTCGCAGCAGGGAAGGGATGCCTGGCCTGGATCCACCCCCTCTTTCCCCGGACGACTCCCCAAAACCAGTTCGAGAAGTGGGAGAGGGCCCCACCGCTGCACTGGTGTGGAAGCGCCGCTCTTCCCTCCCTCTTCCCGGGAGCGGAGTGGGGAAGGACCCGGAAAGCTGCGCTTGAGAACCTATTTGCCCTCAGCTCAAGGCAAAAAGAAAAGAAAATAAGAATAATAAACTGAAGAGAGGGGGGCTGGGCGGGGGGGAGGAAGAAATCAGCCCATCCCTGGCCTTCCAGTTGCTCTCAACGGGCATCTCCCAGAAGATGCTCAGCACTGGGGTGGGCTGGGGGTCTGTCCAGCCACTCTCCCCAGCAGCAACATACACACACACACACACCCCCGCACACGTTTCGCTTCTTAGCGCTCACGTGGGAGAGGATTTAACAGCACAAGATTTAGCATTTAAAAAATCGAAGAAAAAAAAGAAACTAACTTGGGGGAAAAGGGGTTGGGGGGGGGAAGGGGCGAATGGAAAGAAAACAAAAACATGAAGCGTTGAAACTGGAGAAAAAGGCACTCTTGGAGAAGGATAGGGGGGGTCTGGATTCTCATGGCCACTTAAGTAATTATATGTGTATTTTAATAGATATCTATGTTATTCATACAGGCATATATATATATATTTGCTCACAGGCATCTTGGGAGACCTCCCGAGGAGGGCTGTTTCTTTCTGGCTGCAGAATTCACACCGACTTTCGCAGCCCCCCGAGTCTAGCAAAGACTCCTTGGGGTGGGGGTTTCTTTTATGTACAAGAAGCTCTAGGGGGGAATTTTACCTTTTTACTATTATTTTTATTTGATGCCGTCTTTAATTATTGTTGGGAATTATTTGGGATGGAGGGATCCACGTGGTTTGAAGTTCCGTGCCCTTGGATAATGATGTCGGATTGATTTTTACCTGTCGGCCAAATTCAGGGAGGCAGCGAGCCTGGGCTCTCTCCAGGAGCTTCAAATCAGGTAGTTAAGGGATCATTTATACCAAGGACATGTCACCCACTCGTGGATTCCAGCCCCCGGGGGTCTCTAATCAATTCCTACACAGTGCTATGAAACAACGCATTTTAAAGGTCTCTGCTTACATTTTGAGGGGGCAATATGGAGTTCTCTCCATCCACACGACGTGTTTGGGGGTGCCTTGACATTGGAGGCGCTGGCAATAGGGAGGGAGACCACTTGTGGGTGCAGGACACGCCGTGGGACAGTGACATGAGCACGCGTGGGACCCCCTAGTAGCACTCCTCGTCTCTCCCACTCCTGGTACTTACATGTCCGAATGGATCGAGGTGGTTGTTGGTGAGTTTCAGCTTCTGGAAGGAAACCAGTTGCCTCATCCAGTGGGCACCAGTAGCCGGGGAGTCGGGGTGAACGTACAACCTTCCGGGCATGGCTGGCTCTGCCTTCCCCGTCACCGACCTGCGTGGGGACACAGCACTGAGCTGCGGGTGGGGGACACATTCCACCCTTCCGTAGTCTCCTTCTTCCCACACATTTCATCCATCCCCTCCCGCGGGCTCCTGCTGCCTACACATTCCCTCTGGTGGGGTCCCTCCCGTGGGGTACTGCTCCCCTCATCCAACCCCTCCCATGGGCTTCCTCCCACTCAGGTATCCCGATACTCGGTTCCGGAGAGTCACGCCTCGCTCGGGGAGAAAAGGCGTTTACAGACCTTGCTCGGGGGATTAATTGAGCTCCTTGGCACCTTTCCCGTCAGAGATGGCTCTCGCTCTTTCCCCGTTTAACCCCATCCTTCCCCCCTGCCCCCTCCCTTCCTCTAATGACCGACAGGAGCAAAGGATGGACCAGGTACCAATACTTAAGGATTTTCCTGCCCGGAGACAGTCCCTTCCTTAATATGATTAAAGTATCCGCTCCACAACAGCCAATAATCCAATCACCAAACCGGATTAATTATCGTTAGCTAATTACAACAGGCTTTTGGGTTTTTTTTCCTCTCTTCCCCCCCTTTTGGGTGCATTTCTCTCTCAAAAGCTATGGTAGCAGCTTAGGTGAAGCGCCTGAAGCCCACCTCTCCTTTGCAAGGGAAAAAGGGCGATGAGCTGATGATTTAAGGGTATCCCCACCCTCTGCTGCCCAAAAAGCCCGAGCCAGAGCTCCCCTCCCTTTCCTTTCCCCCCCCACACCTCCACGCGTGCATACCATTTATTATCAGCAAATTTGTATCTGTGGTCGTCCGCTGGTACAATATCCATTAGCAGAATGTATTTGGTTTTGGGATTGAGCCCAGTGACCTTCACTTTGTAACTGGGGAACATACGCCTATTAAAAACAGCAACAAACAAAAAACGCAGTAAGTAAGCGTAACAGAAGATAAAAGTTTTCCAGGGTGGTTTCGTGTCGGTGCCTGCGAGGGAGAAGCTGAGGAGGGCGAACGGTTTAACAAAAAGGCCAACTCAGCGCTCTCAGATGGACCTTCCCAAAAGGCTGAGGCAGAAGAGGGGATGCAGCCTTCCCCAAGAGCGGGGGGAAGGTGTTGGGGTGCTGCTGTTTGAGTCCCAGCTTATCAAGGCAGAACCGTAACTGTGAGGCGAGGGTGTGTGTGTGTGTTATTTATTCACCTACTCGTGTCCCTGCTCGACTAGTGGTATTTTTATTCATGCTAGCTTTGCTGTCTGATTTCTTAATTAAAGCTTTGCTGCACCAGGACTTTGACTCTTCCTTCTCTGAACAAATCCGATCGTGAGAACTTCTGGAAGCGAGTTACTTCCCTCCGTCCACAAAACGCTAGGACAGGAGGGGGAGATGTGCCAAAAGAAGTAAAAATATATCTCTATTTCTATAAATACGTGCATTTAAACGCGTGTATTTCAATCCCCCCACACCTTCCCCGCCCCCAATGCGTATTAAGGGCTCGCCGTGGAGATGATAAAAACCCCCTCCCAAGCCTCAGGTGTGACACCAAAGTCTGGATGCCCACAATCAGCAGCCACACCTGACAAAAGCCCTTGGATACACGCAGGAGGACAGGGGCTCTTCGAAATATTTTCCATTGCTCCAAGGCAGCGACTTAAACCCCTGGTGTTATTTTAGCTCGAGCTTTCCAAATATTTAAAAATAAAGCAGATGAAAATGTAGCCCTGGCCTTAAACCACGCATAAACAAAAACCCCACACCTCTAAAAATACTGCGCTCTGATCCCGGCTCGGGCTCTTATCTCTGCGATAGAGCATCTGGGCTTGGAGGGGGGTGGGGTGGGGGTTGTTAGGGGGGGTGTTGTTAATTCGCCTGTAAAAAGCTGGAAGGCGTAGGGGGGGGGGGACAAAACCCTCCCCCTCCCCCCCAAAAAAAAAGGAGAAAAGGAAAGGTAGGAAAAGCGACGGGGTTTGGCTTTAAGGTTTTAAGGACGAAGGAACTTAAATTCTACCTGAGGAATGCGCTGTAAAACCCCGTCCAAAACACCTGACCAGTGCAAGCACGGATTTCTCCAACAATAAACACGGGGATCGAGACAAATAAAGGAACCTGCCCCGTCTCCCACCCCCCGCACGCACACTACCCTGAAGCCCCCGCGCTGTAAACGTTCGTTTTATTGCTCTCCAGATGAGCTTTCTGTCCGCTGCTGCGATTTTTGTTTGAAATTTCTGCAAGGTGGTTTATGTCTCCTTCCCTCCGCTGCCTTTTGCCCTTTTTTTTTTTCCCCTCTCTCTCTTTCTTTTTCCCCTTTTTTTTTTCCCCCCTTCCCTCTCTTCCCATAAAACTTGGGGGGGAGGGGAGGGTTGGAAGGTGCCTTCCCTCCCCTAGCCCGCATCCCAACAACGAGGGCCGTCAGGACCCTAACCCTTTTCCATCATCTCTTCGCTCTTTGTGCCACCTCCTTACTACACTAAAACCTTCTTCAAACCCGTTATTTTTTCCCCCCCTTCTTTCCAAGAAAAAGGCGACCCAGGAGACAGCTCCGCTGGCTAAAACTTTGCACAACCAGCTCGGTATTATTTTTCTCCCCCCCTCCCTCTTCAGGCAAATTTTGGAAAACCACAACAAATACCAGATGACAGAGCAAAATGAAAGTTTGACTCCACGTTGTTTATTGTGCCCTCGGAATCTAAAGCTATTAAATTCTTCCCATAGAGGGATTTTTGTTTGGTTGGTTGGTTTTGTTTTGTTTTTTAACCTCCCTTCCTTTCCTACGAGGATTTTAATTCCAAATCACAACGCGGGGGGGAGGGGAAAAAAAAGTCTGTCTGGGGCTAGCCCAAATTTACCGACGGCACTGGAGAGGTTATTTCACTGAGTCGCGCTGGCTCAGGCACCCTTCAATTTAACATTAGCATGAAACATTAATCAATAAGGATAACGTTAAATCGCCGCTAACGCGCGCAGAGAAATATGCATGGAGCAGGGGGGCTGAGGCAGCGATGGAATCGATTATGCTCAGCCCCAATAAAGCGGGATTTGCGAGGTTGTAGATTTTTGTTTCCACACACCCACGCAGACAAACAGAGACATCGAGAAACTGGGATCTGGACGCAGTTAGACCCGCAAAAAAAAACCCCACCAACCCCACAACCCGGTTTATTTGCGGACAAATCTATCTGTGCAGCTAAACAGCTTCGTTATCGGTCTATAAACAGGAGCTCAAGACCACATAGACTTTTAAAAGGAGCGCGGACAGGGGTTCGGCTTGGATTCGCCTCGGGATGAGTGAAATGAAATATGAAACTTCTGTAAAGAGCGTAAGGCGTTGCAAAATGCAGAAGGGCAGAGCTGCTTCCTTAAATAAGAAGAAGAATTGTCATCATAATAATAACAACCACCACAACGAAATCGGGCGGCAAACTGCTCTGAAGGAGGTTAACTTTTGGCCAAGTGATTGCAACTCGCCTTCGCCTGGAAAGGTTCCAAAAGCCTGAAACTGGGATTAACGATCCAACTGTTCTGATTAAGAAAGAAGCCAGAAGAAACAATTCCTCTCGAATAGATCCTTGGAAAATAAAGTTTTTCCTCATGCCCCAACCCGCTCGGGGCATCGCCGAGCAGCTCAGGAAGGGCTTTGCGGGTGCTCCCGGAGCTGTGGCACACACATGGGGGGGGTCTCAACACTACAAACGTGACTGTCTCCACGTCAGGGAGAGGGGAGCTGTGCAAACACGCGTGTTTCTTGTCTGTCCCCCTCCCTGTAGGCAATTCCCCCCCCCCCCTTCCCACCCCCAACACCCACAAAGGTGGATTCAGCCACGCAGAGGGATGCAGGGGCCCCCCCGCATCCCCAAATTTCTTACCTCCCGGCTTTTGTTATGATCATCTCCGTCCCCACTTCGTGAAACTTCAGCCACAGCTCTCGTTCGTGCAAAAACACTTTGATCCCCTCCATACCCTACAAAGGAGGAAGGCACAAACCGTCAGCCCCGAGCTGTGCGGGGAAGAGGAAAGGAGAATCCCACTGGGAGAAGCTGGGGAGAGGGAGGCTGGGCCCCGCATGGCCTCGCCCGGGGAGCTCGGAAGGCCAGTCGATGGGGTACCGGAGATTGAGGCACTCCCGGGAAAAATCTGAGTGCAGAACTGGGGAAAATGGGATTTCAGGCCGGAGTCTGGTGTTGCTAGTCAAGAAGAGGGCCTGGAGCAGGATCCTGTGGGCCTTGGTGTTGCCAGGGAGGGGAGGGAAGGGCAGGGAAACCCACCGGAGCCGGCTCCAGTTTGTTACTGGGAGAAATACTCCAGCGCTCTGGCCCAGCAGAGCCAGCCAGAGAAGATTTACACGCCTCCAATGAGTGATTTACACCCGCGGGCTGCAGAAGCGTGGGGTGTCACCTCTGCTCCCCTGATTTGCCTCACTTTCAGCCCACACACCACAGCGGCTGTTCGAAGAGAGACCCTCGCTTGGCATCATAGATGCTACCGCAGGGACAAAACATCCCGACACCGTGGGGTAGGAGGTACAGGGGGACACTCCACACAAGACAAGCACATAAACCCCCCCTGCAAAAGAAGCCGAAGCCGCTCGCCAAGCACTCCGAGGGGCTGTTTCCCACTGCACAAGCTGGCCCCGGGGCAAGCCCGGGCCCGGTACCAGTTGCCCGCACCAGCCCCCGCCGTGCCCACCCGTCCGCAGCCCCGCGGAACGAGGATTCTCTCCGAGGCTTTACCTCCCGGGGGATACGCAGGGCTCTCCTGGCAGGCTCCTCAGCCACCGGAGGCGAGGTGATCCCGGTGGAAAAGCCCCTCCTATTGCTCCCATCACCCCCGCATTCCCCCCGAGACGGTTGGGGCCGAGCGCTGGAGGACGGCTCCCCAGCATCGCCCGGTCCGTGAAGACCTCGGTGGCGGCTGAGAAGGAGAAGCGAGGGGTGCTCTTGCCCGCTGCCCTCTCGGCCTGCTCGACCCGGCAGCATAGAGGTCGGCAGAGGGTTCGGAGTGGGAGCCAATGCGCGTCCCGGCTACATGCAGCACCCGGACTCGGGGAAAGGCATGATAGAGGCTAGGGGGGGTAAGCCTGGCACCCAGGTCGCTACGGCTGTGCCCACGCGTGACACCCCCCGTTCCGTCCTCAGGGTGCAGGCAGAGCCCTGTGTGTCCGAGTGTGGCTGGATCTGCGTGCGACCGGTGTGCAAGGGCTGCTTGTGGCTACCTCTATGCTCATACCTACAGAAACATGCACAGGCACTCCCAAGCCCATGGCAAAGGGGCACACACAGAGCTGTCTCTGTGTGGGTCTGCTGTGCATTTGCACACCCCACGCGTGGACGCCTGTGACTGTTGGGGGGTATGAGCGCCTTCCCCTGGCCGCTATTTTGGGTACCTTTCAGTGCTTGCCCTTCCAAGCAACCCCAACATTCACACATGAACTTCCCCGCAGGTCCAGCTCTTGGTCACCACCCCAAAGAACACCAAAGCAGGATGAGGGCCCACGAATAAGTGGGTCTTTTCACTCTCGTGGGGGCCTAAAAGTACCCAGCACCACCCAGAGCAGGAGCAGCCAACCAGCTAAGCTGATATTTGAGGGGGGGGGGGAGGGTGGAAAACGCAAAGAAAAAGGGAAAATAAAGAGCGACGCGGGGCGGGGGGGGGGGGAAAAGAAAGAGGAGCGTGGGTCTTTACCTGCTGGGTGAAGGCTGCCTGGGGCGAGGTGGGCGACTTGCTGGTGGCCCCCAGCTGAGTGTCTTGCTTGGCTTCAGCCTGCAGCTCTTTGGCTTCCGAGTCAGCCGGCGTGGTCGGGAGCCCAAAGCCTTCCTCGCTATCCGCCATGTTACGAGCTTCCTTCACCGAATCCCCCACTGCAGGCACACAATCGGGGAGAGAGCAGAGATAAGAGACGCATAAGTCACCGCTGACGTTTAATAAAGTATAGATAGATAGATAGATACATCAGCAGTGGGGAGGGAGCTGGAGCTCTGGGCTGGGCTGCCCAGTAACCCCACGCTGCAACCCGCAACTCACTTCAGCTGCCCGGGGAGGGAACAAGGCCCTTTAACTTTGGGAGAGGGGAGAAATAAAGACTTTTATTTATTATCGCAGCCCGCAAGGGATGATAGGATTTGGGAGGGGGGTGGAATAGGAGGGGAGTGGGGGGGGGTGGGGGGGGAGAGGGAGGGGGAAGGGGGAGGTGGTATTATTAAATGCATCTTTTGGAAAAGGTAAACAGCGAATTTGAGATCTGTCTGGCAGGGCACAGGCAGCAGAGCACCGGGGCGGGGGGGACGGCCAGCTCATCACACAAGTGACTCTGGAGGTCGAGGGTTTGAAGTGGAGGGGTGCAGAGCTTCTCCCAAGCTTTGAACACCTCCAGTTTCCCCTCACTGGGGCTCGCTGGGCCGAGGGAGCTGAAAGCCTCCGCTATTCTCCCAGGGAAATGGGGCTTTTCACCCCACACCAGTTTCTACAGTCAAATGCCACCGATACTCGAAGCCCCCCCAATATAACCCCCAGGAAAAGAAAAGAAAACCATCTTCTTGCACTCCTACAGACAAACCCAAAACAAACCAACCAAAACAAACCCCAAACTTTCCTTCCCCCACCCCGCACAGTTGCAAGTAAAGCAAAGGATGGACGAGGGGGGGAAAGAAAGAGAAAAGAAAATATTAAAAGACAAATAAATCAATCCGTCGAGACCCCTGTGGAAGGGAACATGCACTTGGGCTGGGGGAATTTGGGTTGGAGTGAAGCAAACCTTAATATTTAGAGTAAAACTGAACCAGGAGAGAAAACGAGCCTAAAAATACACTGTTTCTATCTTTAAGTTTTAAGAGCAGAATTTTCTCGTGGCTTTAAAAGCTCTGTGAGAAACGGGGAAATTTTTAAAGGAGAAGAGAAGAAGAGACAAGAAAGAAGAGAAAAGAAGATATAAGAAAGAAGATAAACGAAGAGAAAAAGGAGAGAGAGAAGAGAGAAGAGAAGAGAAGAGAAGAGAAGAGAAGAGAAGAGAAGAGAAGAGAAGAGAAGAGAGAAGAGAAGAGAAGAGAAGAGAAGAGAAGAGAAGAGAAGAGAAGAGAAGAGAAGAGAAGAGAAGAGAAGAGAAGAGAAAAGAAAAGAAAAGAAAAGAAAAGAAAAGAAAAGAAAAGAAAAGAAAAGAAAAGAAAAGAAAAGCAATTGAATTATCTGTTAGGGATTTTGTTGTTGTTCTCGAAGAGTTTAGAGTTTTAGTAGCCTTAAAACAAACCAAACCAAAACAAACACTAACCCCAACTCTGTTTCAAAGGAGAGGATTCATTTTTGAGCGGCCAACCATATGGAGGCAATATTGGTTTTAAGTACAAGAGGCTGATTTGAAAGGAGTTTTTATCCTCGCAGCAATATCTAAATGCTGGTTTAAAAAGGTAAAAAAGTAAAAGAGGGGGAAAGGCAATTCTCTTTTAAATGCAAAGGAAAATTGGGAGTGGATAAGGAGAGGGAGAAAAGTATCTTCGCTGCTGCTGGTGGGTAATATATACACACACGTATATATAATTTAAAAGAACAAAAAGCGAAGGGACTCCAGGTCCACAGAGCTAGAGCTAATGATCATGGACAGAAACGGTCCGTGGCCCCGTCCCTCCTTCCCTCCCTCCCTCCCCGAAAGCTCTTTTCCCACCGCACACCAGCCAGGCGCCCGGCACTGAGGCACCAGAGAGCGAAGCAAACCCCTTACGAGAGCGGAAAATGCGCGGAAAGTACTGGGGAGCTGCTACCCCCGGGCCCAGGCACAGCCTGCGGGACAGAGCTGCGGCTCCAGGGACCATTTAAGGCTTTTCTCTTCCCCTCCTCCTCCTCCTCCTCCTCCTTTTTTTTTTTCCCCCCTTCCCTTTCCTTTATCTCCCCGGACCGTTGTGGGTTTTGTGGGGTTATTTTTGTTGTTGTTTTCGGGTTTGGTTTTGGTTTGTCGGTTTGGGGTTGTTGTTGTTGTTTTTTTTCCCCCTTGGGAAGTGCCGGTTAATCCATTTTTAAAATCGATTTCCCTGCAGCTTCGGAGCTTTTATTCCCCTTGAGCTGGCAAAGTTGGCAGGGAGGAGGGCGGGAAAAGAAGGGAAAAGATCATGAAATAAAGCGTATTTATTAAAACAAAGAAGGGAGCCAGCGATGGCAGCTAAGCTCTAACCCTTCTGCCCGATGCTCTCTGCGTCGCGACATAATTAATCAGCTATAAATACGGTAAGAATTTTGTCTTAAAAGGAGAAGGGTGACAGAAAAAAAGAAAGAAAGGGGAAAAAAAAAAAAACAACCACTAAGCCCCCAACAAGTAAAAGAAATTGGCGATCCGTGGCTTCTAATTTTTTTTTCCCCTTTAAAGAGCTTCTGAGAAGAAATGGAGCTTGACAGAACCAGGCCGCGCTGGCTGTATGAAAAATGCATCTCGCTTGGCTAAAGTAGCACCAAGTGCGTTTGCAGGAGGGAGAAAATACAGGGACGGGATCAAAAAACGAAATGAAATCCCCACCCTCTGCTTTTGTTCCAGCTTCTCCCTTCTCCCCAGCCCCACACACGGCTGCTGGAACCCCGGGGGAGAGCAGCCCCCCTTCCGATTCCCCTTGCATCCCACGTCTCCCGAGGCCTCGCAGCTCCTCGCTGAAGACGGTTTGTGTCTCACAATGCCTCCGGCCAAGCACTTTTCGCTCTGCTTCGCTCGCACAGACTCACAGACAGACTACAGACACCGACGGACATACATGGCAATGGAAGAGCTGTTACCTTGCTTGGTGAATTCCATGCAATCAATGCATCTCCATATATTTAATGTGTGTGTATAGTTTTTTCCCCTTTGCAATGGAAATTACAATGGGATCAGGCTTCTCGTGTGCATATTTCCTTTTATTTATTTATTTGCAGATCAGCATGTGAAAACCCAGCCTGGAAGGAAAAAAATCTATCCAATGCTAGCCCGCTTGCCTGCTTCTCTCTCTCTCTCTCTCTCTCTCTCTCTCTCCTGCTCTCTCCAAACACTTCCAGGTTGTCAGACGCGCTAGAAAGGATCCTGAGACTAGGATAAAGCCCCCACCCCCACTCCTTTCTCAGCCTGATCTGGAAGATGCAGTTTTCTCCAGCCTACTCCTTCTGCTCCCCACCTAAAAATAAAATCTAAAAAACAAAAATCAATTCTTTTTTTTAAAAAAAAAAAAGTAAAAAAAAATATTGAAAGTTTGGGTCGGGCTGGCCGCTGCCTCTCCTCCGGGCAGGTTCTCGGCGCTGCCGCCCTGGATGCGCGGAGCCGGGCGCGGAGAGCGGCGGAGTGGAGCGTGGAGGTGACGTGGGCTCATCCAGCTCTGTTCGCCAAGTGCCGGGACCCACTGCCCAACCAGCTGGGATCCTGCTCCAGAGAGACTCACTCTCACACAGCCCTCCCTCCCTCCCGACCCCTCCCTCCCCCCCGCCCTTCCCCCCCCCCCCCCCCCCCCCCCCTTACAAACCTCCTTTTCCAGCCTATTTTTCTGGCCGGCAAACAAGAACAAGGCACAAAGACAATCATCAAACTCTCCAGCAACCCTCCCCCTCTCTCTTACCTCCTTCTCCGCTCCCTCCCTCCCTTCTCCATCCATCTCTCCCAACCAAAGAGAAAACTCAGTGCCTGGGAATATTCCCCCCCCCCCCTCACCCTAACCCCTCCCCTCCTCTTCCTCACCCCTTTAAATAAATCGCTGGTGCCTCTAACCTCGTACATCCCCTCCTCCCCCCTCCCCAGCCCTCAGAGGTGTGGATTTGAAACCAGCTCTGTATTTGCAAGTGCTCACAGAGGCCTTTTACTGGGGGGTGTGGGGAGGGATTCTCCCCCCACCCCCCTTCAATGGGTTTAACCTGAGAAAAATAAAGGGATGAAACACGACGGAAAGAGACTGAAACTCAGCGGTCCTTGTCCCCTCTTCTGGAGGCATCCAAGGGGACTTCCTCCCTGCCCTTCCCCATCTTCTTCCTCACTCCTCACCACAGCCGAGGTCTGCAGCTCCCCCCTTTTCCACAGCCCCCACCCCCAACTCCAGGAGCTCAAATAATCAACCCGTCAGCGAGGAGCGGGGATGGGGCTTTATCTGCATCTTCTTTCGCTCCCTTCTCTCCCTTCTTCTTCTTCTTCTCTCTCTCTCTCTCTCTTTTTTTTTTTAATGTATTATTTGGAGGGTAAAGTTGAATAGGTCAGCGCAGGGTAAACAGCCTCCCTGTCGCATTCTGCAGGCTGAAGAGAACCAGATTGGCGAGGCGGATTTTTTTGATAAGACTCGGAATA